>NC_081536.1:32254546-32373410 GCF_030273125.1 Centropristis striata
ACAGAGATCGCTAAGTAAACACCTCCTGCAGCAGCAGCACATACACACTGTACTGCTACAGAGCTAACTGTTAGCCTGTTAGCAATTTTTAGCAAATTAACATCCCCTCCGGCTCTGCAGCTGGGAGAGACTGCTGCAGGAGGAATGTGCCGCTTCGACTCTCTTAAGAACGAGTCTCCAAAAGTCTCCAATAACACCAGAAAAAGTCGCTTCGATTTGTTTCCAATCTGTTTCTTGAAAAATAGTCACTAATGGGGTCTGAAAAGTTGCTAAATATAGCAACAAAGTCACTAAGTTGGCAACACTGCTTTGCCGGTGTAGCAACTTTCAAAACTTATATTGGATGTTTAATGCTGCAGCAATTACACCAACAGTCCACATTATTTTTATTATGTAGCCGCCTGTTAGACTGCCAATCCGGTCGCCTATTGGCAATCTCAAGTAGCCATGATTGGACAATATAAAAAAGGAACTGTACTGCTATAGAGTTAACTGTTAGCCTGTTAGCACATACACACTGTACTGCTACAGAGTTAACTGTAGCTAACTGCCGCTAACAGCGGTAAGAAGTAGTATCTGGATTTGTCTCCAGTCGCTTTCTTGAAAAGTCGCTAAAGGGGGTTTGAAAAATAGCTAAATGTAGCAACAAAGTCGCTAAGTTGGCAACACTGCTTCGCCAGCTTTTACAAATGGCGCGTGTTGTTACGTCACATGCTGCTTAGAGACTCTCCTTCAGTCCTTGTCTTTGCACAAGTCAAACTACTGTCAGGTTTGCTGAAGGGACGACACCTCCTAACATCTGTCTGAACACCTGCGTTACGGTACACAAGGGGAAAATCTACACTTTAATATCCAGCATGGAGTCAAGGTGCTCCAATGTGCCTTCTAGTTCTGCAGTATGCTGATCAGTGGGTGTAACTCAGCCTCATTAGAGATACTAAATGTTTGAGATTCTGTAAATCAAGAGAAGAGGTCAGCATACAAAACAGCACCTAGACTTTCTTTATTTCATCCAGTTCATCTCTCCAGTGCTGCAGCATGCTGCATGGATACAGAGATAACAGGGAGACAAGGCCGACGCTCCTGAGATAATGAGACACGTGAGTCTCAGGACGTGAGATGAAAAAGTACCAAGTAAATGGTACTTTCTGTTCCGTTAAAGGATTCTGTGTTTAAAAGTAAAGTGCTAGATGTTTACATCTTCATTCTTCAGCTGTCCATCCAGAACAAGGGTCTCAAACTCACGGCCCGTGGGCCGATTGCAGCCCTCGTGATGATATTTTGTGGCCCCCACCTTGATATGAAAGTTTAATGTGAGTTTTATATGAATGGCACTTTACCGTGTTGTGTGTGGAAGGTCCCTTTAATTACTTTTTTGGTAATTTTGTGTCTTTTTTTGATAATTTTGTGTCTTTTTAAAAAAAATAATTTTGTGTCTTTTCTTTTAAATAATTGTGTGTCTTTTTAGTAATGGTTGTCTTTTTTGGGTCATTTTGTGTCTTTTTTTAAATAATGTGTGTTTTTTTTATTATTTTGTGTCTTTTTTGGTCATTTTGTGTCTTTTTCTAGTAATTTTGTGTCTTTTTTTAGTTATTTTGGGTCTTTTTGTGGTCATTTTGTGTCTTTTTTGGTAATTTTGTGTCTTTTTTTAATAATTGTGGGTCTTTTTTAATAATTTTGTGTCTTTTTTAGTCATTTTGTGTCTTTTTCTAGTAATTTTGTGTCTTTTTTTAGTTATTTTGGGTCTTTTTGGGGTCATTTTGTGTCTTTTTTGGTAATTTTGTGTCTTTTTTTAATAATTGTGGGTCTTTTTTAATAATTTTGTGTCTTTTTTTGAATAATTTTGTGTCTTTTTTAGTCATTTTGTCTTTTTTGGTAATTTTGTGTCTTTTTTAAGCAATTTAGTTTTTTTCTGTCATTTTGTGTCTTTTTTTTGTCATTTTGTGTATTTTTTTGGTCATTTTGTGTCTTTTTTTGGTCATTTTGATACTGCCTCCAGCGGCCCCCAGGTAATTAGAGTTTGCGACCCCTGATCCAGACTAAAAGCATCCATGGATGAGTAAAAACAGATGAAGAGGTAGCGATCAGGTTCATGAACTTCTCAGTAGACATGGCAGAGAATAAACAACATTGAACCTGAGACCTTTTGTCTGAAGAAGCCCTTCATCTGCACTCCAAGCCTTTTCTCTCGTCTCCATCGTTTTTTTTTTTTTTTTCGTTTTTTTTTAGTTCGAGTGAGATTACAATTCCAATCACAAAACTTCTGCAATTTATCGTCTTGTCCTCAAATAACACACACTAGTACACACCGAATTTTACAACTCAATTATCCAAACACAGGCTGCACCAAAAACTAAATTGTAATCAAAACAGAAAATGGATGGGCAATCAAAAGCCAAATAAACCCCCTACCAACGCTGCTGCAGAAACTGCAGGGGAATAATAAACGCTTCAATCACTTTCTGAATTAAAAGTCTTATGAGCCAGAACACACTGAGTCCAACAGCGAGAGCAACACTATTTATTTTTAAATCGTCACCATTGTTATAAATAACACATCTGCATTTCCGTGCACTTCAAGGAGTTGCACGTATTAATTATAGATGCAGTGAAACAATCCTTTGTTCTCATATGTGTTCTATGCAGAATAGAAAGGAAAGGAGGGGAGAACAAGGAGGACGGTTCAAACATACTTCAGTTTGAAGGTCACAGCTGTGACACTTTTGAATCATGTGATATTTACTTATTTATTCTTGACGTTTTGTTTCACATCTAAATGTGTTTATTGCCTGTTTATAAGTGTATGTATAATGATGTGTGTGCTATTTTTAGAATGAGCTGCGAAACGCTCATATTTTTTGGTTTTCTTGATAATAACCAAAGTTTTTTGTCCATTTGTCCAAATAAATGTACCTTTAGTTGTACCAGGCATTAAAATGAACAAGAAATGGAAGAAAACAAAGGTGGTCTAATGTTTTTTTTCCCATGCCCTGCTTATCCTGCTGCCCCCGCGACCCGGCCCCGGATGAGCGGACGAGAATGGATGTTTGGCTATGTTTGGTGTGTGTCATTATGGGTGATGTAAACGGTCTATTCTGTCTTTTATTTTGGAGATCTTGTTGCAGTGTCTGTGGTCTGGAATTACATTAACCCTCTGGAGTCCATGAAATATTTGTATGTGTATTTTTGTGTTTCTGTGTGTTTTTGGTTTTAAAAAAATGTGTTTTTTTTATGTTTTTTATTTGTGTTTTTTGTAATTTTGTGTGGGTTTTTGTTTGTTTTGGGGGTTTTTTTGTGTGTTTTTTGTGTTTCAAAATGTTGATCCAGTGAGTCAAAACGACAAAATAATAATGAGGTGAGATTGGTGATCATTATTTAAGCTGCTTATACAGGCAGAAAGAAAGAAAAAAGTCAAAAACCAACAAAACATCCCCAAACTCTAAAGGGTTAACATAAACAATTTCTATATTTCATCAGACTCAATACACTATGCATGAATCATTAACTCTAATCATCACAGTGTCAAGGTTTCAATGGACTACTGTGAATAAAAACCTGAAAGAAACGTTGAATTCCTGCAATATTTTTCTTCTAAATTATGAAACAGTATTGAAATCAGCCGTGAAAAGTCCATAATAATCGTAACCTCTCTTCAGCTCACATCTGCAGAAGTTAGATCCGTGTCTGGTGCATTGGCAGTATTTTTTACGCTCGATTTTAATAAGAGCAAAGAAAAAAAGGCAAAGTGCTGCTTGTGTAAACCTCTCAGAGGAAGAAAGGAAATGAAGAGACGTGAAAGGAAATGAAATAGAGCTGCTGATTAAAACTCTGCAGATATGTACAGTACTTTATCTGCATGCAGAGATGAAAGGGCTGCTGGGGTTATGTCATGATGGTACAATACGTCTTCGGAGGGTAAAAAATAAGTGAAGGACGAAGCAAAAGAGTGAGAAGAAAGAGAGAAACATGGCTGTCAGCATGTTTCCTGCTACACTGGAGAATAAACAGCTTTCAGCACGGCAGCAGGCGCTTCTCAAACTCGCGGCCCGCGGGCCAATTGCGGCCCTCGTGACGATATTTTGTGGCCCCCACCTTGATATGAAAGTTTAATGTGAGTTTTATATGAATGGCACTTTACCGTGTTGTGTGTGGAAGGTCCCTTTAGTTACTTTTTTTTTGGTAGTTTTGTGTCTTTTTTTGATCATTTTGTGTCTTTTTTAAGTAATTTAGTTTTTTCTGTCATTTTGTGTCTTTTTTGGTAATTTTGTGTATTTTTTTGTGTTAATTTTGTGTATTTTTTGGGGGGTAATTTTGTGTCTTTTCTTGATCATTTTGTGTATTTTTTCAGTCATTTTGTGTCTTTTTTTTTTGTATATTTTTTTAATAATTTTGTGTCTTTTTGGTAATTTTGTACCTTTTTTTGGTAATTGTGTCTTTTTTTTAGTAATTTTGTGTCTTTTTGGTCATTTTGATTCTGCCTCCAGCGGCCCCAGGTAATTTGAGTTTGAGACCCCTGATCCAGACTCTCACAAGCACACAGCAGCCTGTCTCTGTCACACACACACACACACACACACACAAAAACAGCAGAAATGTCCTCAAATATCTCCTTGAGACGGGTTATCACCAGCAGGAGCTCAGCTGATCAGCAGGTAGAAGAGGAGATGATCTCTGCCGCCACACATGCATTAATTCCTGCAACATACGGGATATGAAATGTATCAAACACACACATGCAGCAGTGTAACGAATCAGCAGATCAACTGAGAGTCTTGTGGCGTTTCCTCCCTCTTTCACACACAGATATGGACAGTGGAGTCTCGTGTTAGCAGCCAAGGGAACCTGGAAACTGTTACTACAATCCCCCAGATCACATTATCTATCTGTTTGACGCGCCCGTTTAACACCCGTTTGGCTTGGGTGGTGCAGTGATGGTGGAAACTGACAATAATAAGAAAAACAGGAGATCGGGGGGCGTTCCCTGTGGCACACCTGGGGGCGCGTACCACAGAGGCACTGTCCTGATAAGCAGGCGGCCCTGGTTCAAACCCGACTCGGAGCCCTTTCTCTCTGTCTCTATCAATAAAGCCCAAAAATGGTTAAATATCTTTAAAACAAGAATCTAGATGGTATAAAATGCAATATGGTTAGATAGGGCTGGGCGATATGAACCGTCATATCCCGATATGAATAATAATCCCAAATATGACATGTCACCAGTAGTTTTACTGAAACCGTTAATTTAAGTATATTATATTATATTAAATTGCATATTTTTTATATTTATTGCCTATGGTATACCTATACATATACATATACATATATATATACACCTATGTATATATATATGTATATGTATATGTATATATATATATATATGTATATATATATATATATATATATGTATGTATATATATATATATATATATATATATGTATAGGTATATATATATATATATATATATATATATATATGTGTGTGTATAGGTATATATATATATATGTATAGGTATATATATATATATATATATATATTACTGTTGCACTGCTTTTTGGAGTCAGCTTTTAATCTAATTTTACATGCATATAGTGACAATAAAGGCATTCTATTCTATTCCATTCTATTCTAGTTATATATTATTTTTAAATTCAATTTCAAGTGATGAATGTGAAAAATGTTTTGAAAAGACTTTCAAAAACTCTTATTTTGACTTGGAGCAAATAAACTCACTGGTACGTTATTTTGTATTTGTTTTCTCAACCTAAACAAATTCTAAGAGAATCCTAAGTCTGTTATATGAATGCAGACTCTGGTAGATTTGCATGATGCCAAAAAAACCCAAAGGCCGACCAGTCGATGGTAAACATTTTAAGTGCAGCAGCTCAGGGATACGGGAAGACGCTGTAACAGGATATAGAGAGTCTGCAGGTAAATGCATTTTCATTGATTGGAAATAATAATATGCTGATTGCTTTAGATTCCATTAAAATTAAATGCAATATTTCTTTTTTGAAGCATTGATTTTCTTCTGACACTGGAGCAAAAATATATTGCAGCACAACAGTGTTCTTCACAGCAGCTGTGGACACATTTACACAGCAGAAAGCTGAGACTAGAGACTGTAGAGCTGCAGGAAAACTAGACGAGATGAACAGCAGAACACACGAGTTGTTCACAGACAGGAGGAGGATTGTGTGTCCAGTTTTGCCGATTATGCCATAGACATGCATGTAAAATATATTAGGCATTCATTCATTCATTCATTCATTCATTCATTCATTCATTCATTCATTCATTCATTCATTCAGCTCCAAACCAGGCCTTTGGTCCAAAAATTGGTATGTGTGATCCTGAGAATATCCTTGTTTTTGTTTTTGGTGCAATGCGTGTTTTTGTGCGTGCTTTTTGAAAAAGAAAATATGTTTTTGTGTGTGTTTTTTGTAATTTTTTTGCGTATTTTTTGTAAAAAAGATAATGTTTTTGGTGGGTTTTTGTGTGTTTTTTAAGTGTGATTTTTGTAATTTTGTGTGGGTTTTTTTTTTGGGGGGTGGGGGGGGGTGGGGGTTGTGTGTTTTTTGTAAAAAAAATAAAAAAATAAAAAAATAAGATTATGTTTTTGGTGTGTTTTTTAAGTGTGTTTTTGTGTGTGTGTTTTGTAATTTTGTGTGTATTTTTTGTAAAAAAAAAAAAAAAGATCATGTTTTTGGTGTGTTTTATTTGTAATTTTGTGTGTTTTTTCGCAAAAAAAATATGTTTTGCGGGGGGGTTTTGTATGTTTTTTATGTCTTCAAAATATTGATCTAGTAGGTCAAAAAAAATAAAAATAATAATCAGGTCATATAGGTGAGGTTGTCCTGAAAACAATGATACCAACACATCATGGTGAAGAATTTTAAGTGGTTTACACTCAAAAACAGACAAAATAGCCTCAAACTCCAAAGGGTTAATAAAGATTTAGGTCAAGACTGCGATTTCTCTAACGTTAGGATTTTTTATATGGTACGTATAGAATCGAGGTGTAAAAACAATCTTAATCAGGACAGAAATATTGCAATAGAGAAATAAATGTGACCATTTATTTAAAGAGGTAATAAAAGGCTAAAGAGTCCAGTTTAGGAGCAGATGGAGGTCGAGTAAGACGTAGAAATGTTACAGAGTACACACCGCTGTGTTACATTTCACTCTCAGCGGTACACTGCCCATAGCCTTCATTCCATTTCCCTGTAGAACACACACACACACACACACACACACACACACACACACACACACACACACCGCACTGCTGAGAGCTACATTATTCCCTTACCGCTTCGGCAGCCATGGAAATATTCTGAATTTACTAACCGTGACCCAGAAACACACACATTCATCTTCAGTGCTACCCCCCACATGCACACACACACACACACACCACCATATAGATATGCATGAACACACTCCACAGCCCTGGCATGCACACACATAAAAGCAACATCCACTGCCCAGAAACTCTCACATATTCTGTCTTCCACAGAAAACGCATTCATTCATATCACACACACATTTATTGACTTCTGTCTGTTCCAAACATCAGTAACTGCAGCTTCTTCTGTTTGGACTGAGTTCTAGTCAAACTTTTAGCATTAGTCATTTATTTCAGAACACTTATCTTGGAACATAGTGGCGTAATTCTGTCTTTCATTTATCTTTTCCAGCTTTTATTTTGAATAACAACATTATGCAAGGCGCCTTTAATGATGTTAGGGCATCTTTCTCTGATGCACTGAGCCTTAACATTCTATCTACATTTTAAATATGCTAAATTTAGCTAAATCTGCCAGCAGCAAGGGCTTCTCTTGTTACACTGAATTTTTTTTTAAAAGACAAGAACAAAGGTGTTCAGAAAGTAACAATGATCCAGTGGTGTAAAAAGTATTCAGCTCCATTACTTAAGTAAAAGTACTAATACCTCACTGTGAAATTACTCCACTACAAGTAAAAGTCCTGGACTCAAAACTTACTTAATTAAAAGTACAATAGTATCAGCATCAAAATGTACTTAAAGTATCAAAAGTAAAAGTACTCGTTATGCAGAATGGACCTACTGAGATTGTTTTATTTATTCCAAATATATTGTTACATTATTTATTTTGATGCATTTATGTAAGCAGTGCTTTAATTTACTTAATACAGGCCTCATTCTAACTACCTAATATAATGTTAGGAAGTTGAATTAAAAAAAAAAAAAAAAAGGTCTAATCACTTGAAATTGATCATGTTTTTATTTGGGCCGGGACTTTAACGAACGCGTTAAAAAAATTTGACGCATTTTAATCGCACTTATTTTTGCACCGCGGAACGTTTCTCACTGGATGAGTTTCAGGAGGACCGATTATACTGGAGCACCAACTAGCGTTGATGAGTTGAGACAACAACAAACCACAGTGAACATGAAGGAAGAAGCTGATGAGACCTTTGGTTGGCCCCGTGGATGATGGGACATTTAGTTACTAAAAACCAACGGATGGAAGCGTCCATAAGAGCATGGTTGTGTTGCTATGCAACAAGGAATTCACATATCACCATAGCAGCACATCCAGCCTCAAGTATCACCTCAATGCTAAACATATAGCAGCTAGCGGCTAGTGTGCTAGCTAGCGTGGATTGTGTTTTACTTAAAAAACCAAAGTATTCTAGTTTACAGAAGGTCTACCTACCTATAGGCTACCTGGATTTATGAAATGTACTATATTTCTAAATATGCTATTGCTACACTTAATGGCAAAAACTGCACTGGTCTGTTGGACTTGAACAAAAATAAACAATATTTTTGTTGCTTAAGCTTATGTATTCAGTCATTATTCAATGGTATACTAAAAATCCTTGTGAAAAAAATTACTTCTCACTGTTCTCATGTCAAATATTGATATGCGATTAAAATGCGATTAATTTCGATTAATTAATTACAAAGCCTCTACTTAATTAGATTATTTTTTTTAATCGAGTCCCGGCCCTAGTTTTTATGTTAAATCTCAATCTGAAAAGAAGGTAAAGCTGTCAGCTACATGTAATGGAATAAAAAATACATAATTTGTCTCAAAATGTAGTGGAGTAAAAGGATAAAGTTACATAAAATGGAAATAATCAAGTAATGTAGACATGCCTCAGAGTACAATACTTGAGTAAATGTACTTAGTTACTTTCCACCACTGCAGTGATGATAAATAGGTCGGTCACAGCTGGCCTGTTTGATGCAGCTGAGGTTGAAGTTACACTAGCCAACACACACACTTTGACTCTCATGGATGATATCATAGTGTTTTTTAAATGTAGTTCACCAGTTTAGGCGCCTGTGCATGAATGAGAAATGATCCATAGAGATGCACGAAGCCAAACTAAAGCATGTGTGAACAACATGAATGTTTATGAGGAGTTCCCCTGGAGGATTCAGAGGTGGAGCAGCTCTCTGTTGTCACACATCCTGCATTCATACCAGCAGGCTGACACACACACACACACACACACACACACACACACACACACACACACACAGCAGCAGCACTTCTCTGTGTCCTCATTCTGGCCTCCACGAAGCTTAAACAGCAATGTACATAAAGAGACTGTTAATGATAGAGGGCTGCATTTTCAGTTTTACTTCTCTTGTTAGCACAGGTGCACTTATCAGACGGTTTTCATGGTTAAAACTGAATTCAAGGACGCTTAGCGACAAAATATTCAGCCACAACTGAGAGCCAAGAACCTCCATCAGTGAGAGAGAATCCTACAGAGAGTTGTTATGAATGTGCATTTTTTATAAAAACGAGCACTTAATAAAGATTTACGTCAGCGTCATAGCTTTACCAATGCATGCACGCTATACTGTCCTACAAGGTCTAACTGCAGTAACTACAGTTTTGGTTTGAGATTGAGATATAACAACAAAAATGAACTCCTTGATGTCTGTTTTATCTTGTGACAACGTTTTAGATTTAAATTTTGCTTTATTTCAGAGAAATAATGATATAAAACCCACAAAATCCAACTCAAAACCAAGCAGTAATTGCACTCACCAAGGTCTGCTTTGGATATATATACTAATTTAAACATAAAAATAATAGAAATTATGAGTTTATTTGAAAAGGGAATTAAAATCTAGATAGTGATGAAGTAAAAAAGAGAGATAAAATTATAATAAGACTAAAATATAACATTTCTTTATAATATTAAGTCTAAAATACACAAATCTTCAAATTGATTTTGTTAAACACTTTTATAAACACTTAAAACAAAATCAATATGAAAATGTTTATTCAATGAAAGCAACATTGTTGTCACTCTGTTTTTGCATTACTATTAGATCATTTTACAGCCATGCAGTAACTACGTTGTTGGAGTCAAAAGTCAAATAAATCATCATGATTTTTGAACATAAAAAGCAACATCATCAATAAATATAGAAATAAGTCCTAAATCCTATCACTGACCGACCTATAACCTATTTGGCTGGCCAGTTAAAAACAGGAGGAGTTTTTCTCAGTTTGATCTTTTGCGTAGTTACTGCAGCTAGACTGTGATTTCTCTAACGTTAGGATGTTTTAACTTTTTATTTAATCTAATGTGCCAATGACCAAACACTGAATCCCAACTTGGTCCTGATGGGAGTAGCAGCTCCTTCACTATTGGTGTGTGTGTGTAAATGGTTGAATGAGAGGAAGACTTCAAAGCACTTTGTCCATTAAGGTAGAAAAGAGCTTTACTATTGACAAGTTTTTTCACAGGTGATCAGTTGAGGGATTAATGGAACAAGAAGGAACAAGATAACAGGTTTCACGCCTCCAACCTCAGCAGCTACTCTCCCTGCTGTAGTTGTGTGGGAAACGATTTAAGTTTTGTTTTTCGTGTTTTTTGTGTTCACCTTTTTTTGTTTCATGCTCAAGTTTTTGCAGCAATTTTTGTAGTAGTACCTAATGTTATATGCAGATTTGGAGCTAAATTTGACCAATTTTCAGACCACATTAAACACCAAGACCTTCAGGAGACCAGAGACATTTTTGATTGACATGACATTTGGGTATTTCTTTAAGAGTTGCACTTTCAGCAATTGGATGGTCAGCACTTTTGTTCTGGAAATTGCCCAGAAACCTTTTCGTTGTGAGTGGAAGGCCGAACATCCTCTGGATGCCCCAAATCTCTAGTTTGTCTCTTGGTTGTAACATCATACACATGAAAACAACTGGGCTTATTAAATCTACAAGAGTTTCAGTCACACCCAATGTATGCAGTTCAAAAATCTAAATCAAAAATACCTCTGGTTTTCCTGAAGGTCTTGGTGTTAAATGTGGTCTCAAAAGTCGTCAAATTTAGCATCAAATCTGCATATAAAATGAGGTATCTGGACAGTAATCTACCAGTAATGTGTGGTTGTTTCTCACTGGATGAGTTGATACTAATAGAGGTTCCATGGTGTAATGGTTAGCACTCTGGACTCTGAATCCAGCGATCCGAGTTCAAATCTCGGTGGGACCTGATTTTAAACACTCAACTAAAGGTAACATGTCCTTGGGCAAGCTGTATGGGATTGACATAAAGTGGGCATGTCTGTAAAGTGTGAATCATTTGTACCCATGAGGTTAAGAAACTCATGGCCACACCAGTCTTTCCCTCACCTATTTTTAGCCTTACTATTTAGCCCCTTTCCAAAGGAGATATCATGACATGGCACCAATGGATTCTTTACAGCTTCTAGGTTCATATCTTCACTGTAGAGTTAAAACTGAGTCTGCTACAGTTTCCTTTGAAAGACCATCAAATCTACCAGTAATGGGTATTCGCTTGACCTGATGACAGCTGGTGACATAGTGGTTCCATGGTGTAATGGTTAGCACTCTGGACTCTGAATCCAGCGATCCGAGTTCAAATCTCGGTGGGACCTGATTTTAAACTGTAGTACTGGTTAAAGAATGCAACCCTCCACATAGGACTATAGGTAACACGTCCTTGTGCAACCTGCATGGGGTTAGCATGAAGTGGGTATATCTGTAAATGTGAGTCATAGGGTATCCATGAAGTCAAGAGACTCCTTTGAAAATGGCTACACCAGTCTTTCCTTATCTATTTTTAGCTCAACTTTGGAGTGCTATCATATATTTAGCCCCTTTCCAAGTAAGATATCATGACACAGTACCAATGGATTCCTTACAACTTGCAGCAGGGTTTCTGCAGGTTTCAACAAGTCAAATTCAAGACTTTTTAAGACTTTTTTGAAGACCGTAATGAATGCAATTTAAGACCCATTTCACATCCATACTGGCAAAAAAGTACAAAAGACATGACGGAAATCGGAGGCCCAGAATTACTTGCAAAGTATATAAATTTATCCACCGCTCAAATTGTGACTGGCCTGCACAGGTACTTAGTTCTGTTTTGTAGTTTTCTTATAGCGTCCTCAAAAATCAAATCATTTAAAAGCGAGACTGAAGTTTCTGCATTTGTTTTGAATAAAAGTAACGTTAATACATTTTTAAGACCTTTCAAAATTGTATTTAAGACATTTTTGGACATTTTAAGAGAATTTTAGACATTCTAAGGCCTTAAATTCAAATGATGGATTTTAGACGTTTTTCAGACCCCATGGATATCCTGTCTAGGTTCATGTCTTCACTGTTGTGTTAAAACTGAGCCTGCTACAGTTTCCTTTGAAAGACACTGTGCAGGCTGGGATCACCCTTGATCCTGCAACACTGACCACTTTCTTTATTATAACAAAATGATTTTGTTTGTCTGTTGTATTTCTGCCTCCAGAATTCTGGGCCCTGAAGTATTAAATGTCACTTGCAGATACCATGTTGATGCCAAATCAAGATCACAACTTGTGACTAATGAGCAGGTATAATTTAACTGATTAACTGTGAACATCACTCGTACCTTTGTGTTGTTGTGTCTCTCCACTTTATCAACATCCTTCTCTTTCTTCTTCTTTTCACGTTCCTTCTGAAAAGACAAAAAGGAAAGATGGTGTCAGGTAGCAGTATATCTACCCTGCACTATAAATGTGTGTCATAATATCCCTTAAACCGCATACACAAAAGTCTATGCCGTATGGTTTACACTGATATCTATAATAATGCATATTCATTTAAACTTAATCCGACAGAACCTGGATATAATTACATTTTGTATTTATGAACTCCACATTATAAATCCAGTGAAGACAAGTATGCAACATATATCACAGTGATAACTTATTCTCTGTCTCTGTCCTGCATTACCATAATTAGCATAAAATACTGCTTAAGCATGCAGAAAGGAGGCACTTTTCTTCATTAAATCACCATTTGACAACCATTATAATATTCTGAAGGAGGAAACATGAGGCCTAATGGTAATGATTTGTTGTACCTCAAAGCAGGTTGAAAACAATTAGATCTCATTCTTTAATGTGATTTTAATGCACTCACAATGCAGATTTAATGTGCAGACATTATTAGCGCGCGGAGAGTTGATGTAGTGTTTTCAGGTTAATGCTTCTGTCTTGCTTTGTTATATGTAAATGAGCTGATGCTGATGCCAGCCACCAACAGGCTTTAGCTAATGACTGTCAGGGTGCCAGAGAGGAAAGCTTCAGCTTAGCGGGTGAAAACCTCCAATCCAGCCATTATAGTAACAATAACAGTCTGTTTCTATCTGCGTCTCACTGTGGCTCTACTCTCAATGCAATTCATTTACTGGCTGTTTGTTTGCTTAGTTATTTATGATGATGGTTATCATGAGCATCAATATTTACAATGATGCAAGTCAGCATTAAGGTTGAGAGTATTAATCATTTTTCCACAGTGATTATCTTTTGTGTGCATGCATAACTGTACAAATGCCACTGCTGTACTAGTAATACTGTAATTCTGTCAGTGCATGCCCCACAGAGAATTGATGACTTTTATTTCCCCGATATTATACTACAGGCAACAGATACAGAGAGAAACACTCACTACGTTTACATGACACTTGAAAAATAACAAATTATTGCCTTAATCTGACTATAACTGGACAACTGAAGTGCATGTAAACGTGTTAGTCCGACTGATGTTGGAGTTCTCCAACTCACATTAGCCGGTCACATTAGCCGGTCACATTAGCCAGTCACATTAGCCAGTTAAATTAGCCGGTCACATTCGATGGTCACATTAGACGGTCACATTAGCCAGTCAAATTAGCCGGTCGCGTTAGCCGGTCACATTAGCCAGTCACATTAGCCAGTTAAATTAGCCGGTCACATTAGCCGGTCGCACATTAGCCGGTCACATTAGCCAGTCACATTAGCCGGTCACATTAGCCAGTTAAATTAGCCGGTCACATTCGATGGTCACATTAGACGGTCACATTTGTCGGGAGCAAAATCCACGAAGACCTCTGAGAGACAGAATGGATCGTCTTACACTCCCTGATCACATCTAAATTAGACAATATAGGCTCTCTATGTTCACCACAGTGTAGCATCGTGGTACTAACTATTCATGGCAGGATCCATTCCTGGTAGATGACTTTGTGATGTTAAGCCCATATTTCCTCTGTTTTGTTTCCAGTGCGTGAGCGTGATGTGTTGGGTCAAAAGGCTGCATTCTTTAACATGTGCTCCGGCTTAAAAATCAGGTTCCACCGAGATTTGAACTCGGATCGCTGGATTCAGAGTCCAGAGTGCTAACCATTACACCATGGAACCACAAGAACAACATACCACAACAGCGGTTGGTTAGACAGTTTCTGACATGATATTGTCACGTTATCTGACCAGATAAGTTAGACTGCAGTTAGACTTTGTAGGGCAGTATAAAGATATTTGTCAAAGTTTCTCCTCAATGTTATATTAATCCATTCACATGTTTTTTACTGCCTCTGTAGCCTGTAACATGATAGAAAGAAAAGTGAGCAGTTCTACTATGTTCTGGGACACGCATGACAAAATGCATTTGTGCAGCAATGCATGCACACAAAAGATCACGACTGTGGAATAATGATGAAGGCACTCAACCTTAATGCTTCTATCTTACTTTGAATCTTGTTTTGTCTTCTGAAGTCAGATGGGCGCTGTGTCTGACCATTTGTGTGTTTAAACCAACACAGGGGGCCGTGCTGGTGGGGGCCATGGCTGTGTGAGCCAAGCTGTCATGTTGGAGTAACACACTGATACATTTAAAGGTTGATCAGATGCCAAAACAGACTTTAATACGCAGGAACATTATCACAGCAGCAACTACTTTATGTTTTATCACAATGGTCTCATGGTCAACAGTAGAAATCTACCAGTGATGTGGGTGTGGTCCTCACTGGATCAGAGTGAGTTTAGTGGTTCCATGGTGTAATGGTTAGCACTCTGGACTCTGAATCCAGCGATCCGAGTTCAAATCTCGGTGGGACCTGATTTTAAACGATGCAACCTGTCCACATAACGCTCTACATAGGTAATACGTCCTTGGTCAAACTCTAAACTGTGGTGGGTTTGCATAAAGTGGGCATGTCTCCACCAGTCAAGCCTGACTTTGGAGTGCTAAAGGCTGCTTGCTCAACCTTTACTCCAGCAAAAAAAATCAGGTTCCATCCAGATGTGATGAACTTGATTGGATTCAAGTCCAGAGTGCCACCCATTACAACATGGAACCACTACACCACTCACGTCTCAGGACACCAGGTGGCGCTAAGCTAGACCTGGGTCAAAGTGTTGCAGCAGTCAAAAGTCAGCTTCAACAGAATCTAACTGCAGAAGAGTTTAAAAGCTTAAAAAATAGCTTTCAGATTGAGAACTTGGCCTTGGCCATTCTGAATACATCCCAAATTCATTAAGAACTTTCACAAATATTATGATACAAATATGTTAATACTTTTCTCAGCACCTGACTTAAAATCATGAGTATACAATAGAATCAACTAGACCATGGAACCACATCAACTCTACTAGTTATTGTACATTACAGTCCATGACTCTATGATATATCATGGCTCAGTATGTAATAATTGCTGCCCTGATAACAATCCAGAGTTGTAAAGAGTTTAAACAGGTTCCACCGAGATTTGAACTCGGATCACTGGATTCAAAGTCCAGAGTGCTAACCATTACACCATGGAACCACAAATACAGCAAACACTACACAGGTGTGGTAGACAGTTTCTTACATGAAAGCACCATGTATGACAATAGGACATCTAAGGCACACAACAGTGCTGATGACTCGCATTTGAATTCTTCTGAAACACAGTTTCAACATAATGTAACAAAGTTATGTGCAAGCTTCCACTTTTAAGAGCAAAGGCGAGGATGACACGATCACTTAAACTTGCTGCAAAAATTGCAGCAAGTTTAAATGATCGTGGAGCTAAAACAACCCCGTCATCATAACACAGGCTGGAAAAATGGAAGAAGATAACTTCTTCTACGCTTCATTAAGATGAAGTGCATTTTGAATAGCCTGCATCTATTTATTAATTAATATTACATTTTTTGATTTTACATTTTACAAAGGAAATGTTTATTTACACGTCTTTATTGTGTGTGTGTGTGTGGGGGTCAGACCGACATCTGACATATGTCATGTCAGACCGACATGACATATTTCATCTTGCGCACCCCCTAGCAGCAGCCCGTGCACCCCCAGGGGTCCGCGCACCACACTTTGGGAATCCCTGCTCTAAACTGATTGACGGCACGAAAGCTAAATTGGCTGCATTTTTGTTGACGTATCCATCAGCAAGTTAGAGTTTATTATCTTTGAGTCTCTGGCAGGCCCCGAGTCTCTGACTCTATTAACTATGAGCTAATGAGACGACGATTGGACAATTTGCTCCAGCAAGCTATGATACTCCCATCTGACCATCACTAATAAAACAAAGCAAATTACAGCTGGTATCCTCCTCAGCATAGCGTGCAACTTCTGTTATTTAATCAGCTCATGTGTGCATGGACTCAAAGGAGCACTGAGTCTGACTTTCACAGGTGCAAAGGATTGTGGGTTGGTACAGACGGGCAATGCACTTCTGAACACCAGGGCTTAGTCTAAAACAGGGGTCTCAAACTCAAAATGACCAAAAGACCCAAAATGACAGAAATAAACTAAATTACTTAAAAAAGACACAAAATTACAAAAAGACACAAAATGACCCAGAAAATACACAAAATTACTAAAAAAGACAAAATTACTAAAAAAAAAGGACACATAATTATTAAAAAAGACAAGAAATTACTAAAAAAAGACACAAAATTACTAAAAAAAGACACAAAATTACCAAAAAAGACACAAAATTATTAAAAAAGACACAAAATTATTAAAAAAAGACACAAAATTACCAAAAAAAAGACCAAAATTACTAAAAAAGACACAAAATTACGAAAAAAGACAAAATGACCAAAAAAAGACAAAAAAATTGCAAAAATTACCAAAAAAAGACACAAAATTACCAAAAAAAAGACAGTATCAAAATGACCAAAAGACACAAAATGACAGAAATAAACTATATTACTTAAAAAAGACACAAAATTACTAAAAAAAGACACAAAATGACCCACAAAATTACTAAAAAAGACACAAAATTACCAAAAAAGACACAAAATTACTAAAAAAAGACACAAAATTACTAAAAAAAGACAGTCTCTGTCTCTCTCGGTTATGATTCTATAATCTGGTATCTCTCAGCTTTGAAAAATGTTAAGTGAGGTGTTTGTTCTCGTTTAGCTCTCAACTTAAAAACGTACAAAATTCGGTGGGAAACAACAACAAGAGTTCATACTAGGGCTCGGCGATATATCGATGTAGTTAAATTTTTTTTCTTTCTTTATATATAAATGCTGCCCTTACTAGGGTTTGTCATATTTAGTTCTTCTGTAATGTTCGTTATTCTTTTCTCATATAAATATATTTATTTCAGAAAAAGATTGGCCTATTTTATTTCATAGGCTATTTTTATGAAGGAAAAAATGTTCTCCTGTTGTTATTCAGTATTTATGTTCACTTGAATAAACGGTTTAAAAAAAAAAAACTACTTGTGACATGTCATATTTGGCTTTGACTGAACATTTGCTCTCACTTATAAATAAATAGAAATATCGGAATATATAATGTATATCGATATTCAGCCTAAAGATATCGGGATATTTCTTTTGGTCCATATCGCCCAGCCGTAATTCATACATGTTTAACCCTTAATAGGCCACTCATTGAAATACTTGCAGATTTCAACCCTAGAGAATTTTGGAGGATATTACATACTGCCAGAATATGTAAAAAAAAAAAAAAAAACATACGGACCCGGGGGAGGGGGGCAATATATTGAGAAATAAATTTACGAGATTAAAGTGGCAAATCTACGAGAAAAAAATGTGCAGATTTATGAGATTTAAAGTGGTGAATCTGGGAGAAAAAAAGTTGCTTTTTTTCACTTTTTTCACGTGAATCTGTGACTTTTTTCCACACAGATTTGCCACTTTAAATCTCTTAAATCTGCAACTTTTTTTCTTGTAGATTTGCCACTTTAATCTAGTAAATTTGCAATTTTTTTCTCGAAATATTACCAAATACGTGTCTTCGCCCAATAAAGGGTTAAAAACTAAGTTAAGTTTTGAATGTGGCCATAGAGGGAATAGAGACAGAATGAACAGGGGAGTGATGAGGTTTATTTCGGTTGGTCTGACTCATTTTTAGCTGATTTGGTGCCATAAAGCTATTTCAACATAATTTAAGCTCAGTTACTATGGCGTGTTGAATGAGCTTTATGGAACAGAAACAGGTGAGTCAGAATAACAGAAATAAGCCTGAATAATTTGGAAAACTTGCTTGGTGGAACAGGACCCAGGTCAATGCCAACAAACTGAACAAAAACTCTGGCTGCTCTTACGTTATCTTGGTGGAGGAGTGTGATAAATAATAGCAGCAGACAGAGTTTAACAATGGCACATTTATCATTTAGAATTTAGAATTTGGCCTTGTTTGACAAAAGGTAACAACAAAAGAAGCATACAACACAGCAACACAAGAGACTATTCTAAAAACACAAAAACAACTCAAAAAACGTCCCAGCATTAAATATATTAACCCTGTGGAGCCTCCAAAAGACTTGTTGACTCCATCCAGACTAGAAAACAAAGCAGCGTGGAGCCCTACTGTAAATTTACCTCTAAAGTTCTGGCTGTAAACTCCATGAGGCCAGTTTCAGTTTGATGATGATATACCAAGTAAAACTGGAGACAAGCTCAAATAGATTTAGTATCAAATGATAGAACTGGATGGAACCCTCTTATATGTTAGATTTGACACCTTTGTTCACATTTACAACATTTAAAATTCTTTATTGAGCATGATAGTGTTTTGAAAGTTAAAAAAAAAAAGATTCAAAATCACATAAAACACCAAAAAGACACAAAATGACAACAAAAAAAGACACAATGTGACCGAAAAAAGACACAAAATGACTTAAAAAAGACACAAAATGAGAAGACAGAATGACCAAAAAAACCCACAGAAGACACAAAATGACAATAAAGACACAAAATTACAGAAAAAGACACAAAATAACTAAAAAAAGACATAACAACAGACACAAAATGACCAAAAAAAGACACAAAATGACAAAAAAGACAAAATTACAAAAAAAGACAAAATAACTAAAAAAGACATAAAAACAGACACAAATGACCAAAAAACACACAAAAAAGACACAAAAAGATACAAAATGACGAAAAAAGACACAAAATAACTAAAAAAGACACAAAAACAGACACAAAATGACGAAAAAAAGACACAACAGACACAAAATGTCCAAAAAAAGAGACAAAATGACTTACAAAGACACGAAAGGGATTCAAAAATAGACAAAAATGGCCCTTTAAGACTCCATAGAGTTCATAAATAGAGAGGAGTGCTTTCTTATTCAGGTCATACTGTGGCTAGGTTTATATATTCATACAGCCAATTTTCTATTTTGGATAAAGTTCAGTCAGAACATTAAGGGGCTTGGTTCTTGTTTTCTGGTTCAAATGAACAAAACCAGCAGCTGACTTTTAAATCCTGAGAATAAAATAGAATCAACTACTGAAACTCAACAGTAGTCTGGTAGAGAGTGTACACTGTCTGTATTCAGTAGAAATCATCATGATAGTTGAATATTATTATCATTTGTCATGGCTCGATATAAAACAGCTGCTGTCCTGACAACAATCCAGAGCTGTGAAGTCCTGTCTGAGCAAAATCAGGTTCCACCGAGATTTGAACTCGGATCGCTGGATTCAAAGTCCAAAGTGCTAACCATTACACCATGGAACCATGAAATCAACAAACACTAGCAGCAGATTAAGGTCTCTATAATAAAGGCAAGAATGAAATTATTGTCTGTTCACAAGCCAGGTCGCACCCTGAACTTTTTACAACTCAAAGGCTGTTGGGTCATTGATAAAAATAGTCATTAGGAGTATTTATTGAGCATGATAGCGTTTTGAAATTTAAAAAAAAGATTCAAAATCACATTTTATGTTGGACTAACAAAAGACACAAAATGACTAAAAAAAGACACAAAATGACAAAAAAAAAGACACAAAATGACCAAAAAAGACACAAAGTGAGAAGACAGAATGACAAAAAAAACCCACAGAAGACAAAAAAAACACACAAAAAGACATGAAAAGGATTTTAAAAAATGAACAAAATAGCCCTTTAAGACTCCAAAGAGTTAAGTTTTTTTGTTGAATTCTGGTGTTTCCATTAATCTTTTCTCATGCAAACCTTCAAAATGTGTCGATGGAAACACAGCGAGCGGCGGACTACTGAACTTTTCTGACCTCACTCTTCTGTCCCAGCAAAAAGACACTAAATGACTAAAAAAAAAGACCCAAAATGACCAAAAAAAGACACAAAATGACCAAAAAAAAGACACAAAATGGCCAAAAATGAAAAAAAAGACCAAAAAAGACAAAGTGAGAAGAGAGGATGACCAAAAAAAACCCACAGACAACACAAAATGACAAAAAAGACACACAAAAAACACAAAAAGACACAAATGACCCACAAAACGACCCACAAAGACACAAAAAGGATTAAAAAATGGACAAAATAGCCCTTTAAGACTCCAAACAGTTACGTTTATTTTCAAATTCTGGTGTTTCCATCAAGTTTTTCTCATGCAGATCTTCAAAATGTGTTGACTACTGAACCTTTCTGACCTCACTCTTCTATCCCGACAAAAAATAAGTGACAAACCAACATGATAACCACGGCAACACATCAAACAAGACAAAAGAACACAGCAAAACAGCATCACGCCACAGAACAGAGAAAAGGTTTGCACCTCCTGTCTGCTCCTGTCAGCCTGGGAGGACGGCGAGGCGGAGGGAGGAGCAGCTTCACAGGACTTGGGCTGGAAGACAGAGAATTTCAGACAAAGAGTTAGTTAGACAGAGACAAGGGAGGAAGAGGAGCGATGAAGACAGACAGAACAAGGAGAACAGAGTGAGGAGAGAGAGGGAGCAGAGTTAATTAGAGGGAATGGAGCAGGATTTTCTCTCTTCGCTTCACTAGATGCTGCAAGCCAAGGTTATATTCAGCCTCACAGCTGCACACAGAGAATGGAGTCAAAAGAGCGTCTGGCATGCCCACAAACACACACACACACACACACACACACACACACACACACACAGTGCTAGAGTGCAGGGAGGACCTCCATTAACCTGCCGTTGACCTGTGAGACAGACTGGAGATGAACTCTGCAGCCCACCAACAGTAGCTGGCTGTTTGCACAAGACGTTTTTTATTCCGCTACTCATCCGAGTGTATTGAAGAGTAGAAAACGGTGATCAGACAGAAAGGTGAAACACACCCGAAAAAAAAAGCAGGGTACTGTCAAATGTGACACAAAATGACCAAAAAAGACACAAAATGACAAAAAAAGACACAAAAAGACACAAAATCATTTAATAAAGATACAAAATGACAAAAAAAAGACACAAAATGACCAATAAAAGACACAAAATGATTAAAGAAAGACCAAAAAATCCACAAAATGACTGAAAAAAGACACAAAATGACCCAAACAGACACAAAATGACCACAAAAGACACAAAATGACCAATAAAAGACACAAAATGATTAAAAAAAGACCAAAAAATACACAAAATGACTGAAAAAAAGACACAAAATGACCAAAAAAGACAGACGGAACAGGTGAAACACAAAAACTCTGTTGCGTTATTCTACCATCAAAGGCGGGAAAGCGGATACGTCGTTTTGTAGTATTTGTAGTTTTTTCCACCTATTTTCGGTCTCTTGGCCAATGAAATGCATCAGAATACACGTGGGAGTGTCGCAATGCAACATGGGACTTTTCCAGAAGTTTGAAATCATCACCAAAAAAAAAAAAAAACACAAAATGACCAAAAAAAGACGCAGAATGACTAAAAAAAGACACTTTGGGTACAGTTAGCATGCCGGTTTGTTTATCCATAACATTTACTATTCTACTGTAAGTTGCAGACTCTAGATCATGGGTCTCAAACTCGCGGCCCGCGGGCCAATTGCAGCCCTCGTAACGATATTTTGTGGCCCCCACCTCGATATGAAAGTTTAATATGAATGGTACTTTATTGTGTTGTGTGTGGAAGGTCCCTTTAATTACTTTTTTTGGTAATTTTATGTCTTTTGGGGTAATTTTGTGTCTTTTTTAAATAATTTTGGGTCTTTTTTTTGGTAATTCTGTGTCTTTTTTTGGTCATTTTGTGTCTTTTTTTAGTAATTTTGTGTCTTTTTTTGGTCATTTTGACACTGCCTCCAGCGGCCCCCAGGTAATTTGAGTGTGAGACCCCTGCTGTAGATATTATTTTTTAATAACATCTTAATACTGATCATAAATTCATTGAAATTGCCTTAATATCAGTCTTGGAAAAAACAGTCGTTGACCATCCATTCAATTATAGATACATCATCTGATAAGATAGACATATGTAAAAATAGTGACTGCAGCTTTAGAAGTCTGCCTGAGTGTTAAAGTGCACAACGTTTCCTTTGTATCAGACGTAAGGCAGCCCAGTTTAATGTGCATTTCTCCACTGACAGAGATTATCACAGGAGCAGATGGGCTGAGAAACAAAGAGATGGATAGAGACAAGAGGGAGACAAAGAAAGGAGGAAGTCAAGAAAACACAACTCCCAATGCCACATTTGCATGCATAGCATATTACTTCTTTCATGTTCAGAAGCCTCAAGAGAATTCAAACCAAGTACGTATTGTTGTTTTTTAGATGGTTAAAAGCCTGGCTTATGCCTTCTGCAGCTTGGTGCAAATGAAAATCTATCATGAAAGCAGGCCGTCATCAAAAAAATGAAAACACACTTTGTACAATAATTACTGCCATTTTCAATCTGTCTTCAAATCCAAACCAATCCAATGTGACAAAAACTCCATCAGCTGCTTCAACACAGAACTTAAATCTTTCCCCGTCGCCTGTAACGAGACATGTCAGTTAACAGAGTGAACTAAACACTTCTGATGCTTCCCTGGCCTCGTCTTTATCACTTCCTTGTTTATTATTTGCCATCTGGCTGTTCGCCGCCTTTCTCCATGCACCACAGCTTCAGCTACCTCCCTCAAGATTTGTGTCTCGTCTCCACTTGCTGCCTCTCCACACAACAGCCGAACAGATTGATTATTCCAAAAAATACGGAAAGTAATTAGGTCATAAAAAGCTTAAATATGCAGACAAAATAGTAATAAATCTCACACACCGCACTATGAGAGAAATAAGTGCTCTGGAGCACTCTTGAGTTCTCTGGAGAACTCTTTTATGGTCAAGAACCTTTTAAGGTTCTTTGGGAAAGTGGGTCTTTAAGTCACTTTCAGTGGCTTTGAAGAATGTTTTTATGTTTAATGTTTTTTTTTTCCCCTGTTAAAAGGTTCTGTGGAATAAGAAATGCACAAATGTTTGGCCTTGGCAAATAATTGCTGACTGAAAAATAAGTCCTAGACATTGAAAGCATACTAGTGGAACCAGTAAAGGCTCTTTGAAGAAACAAGTCCAAAACCTGTTTGTTTTTTTCTTAAGCACCCAACTGGATTGAATTGAAAGTTTCTAGTGAGAACTGAAAGTGGTTCTTTATGGTGATGCTCGGGAACACTTTTAGATTGTGTGAATCATTGAATCTTTTTACCTATTGCTTCTTCAAAGAACCATTTATTATCATGTTCCGTAAAGAACTAATAGGTTTCTCTTAAAGGTCCTTTGGAATGCACAAAATGGTTCTTTAAGTCACACTTTGTAACAAAGTGACCTGGATTTAGGACAATTTGCAATTTGTACACTGTACCTTTTTTGTGAACCTGTGCCAAGAAGTATGTTTGGCCTTAGAATCCTTCGTGCACACTGATGTTAACCATGGTGTTCCACAGGGTTCTGTGCTTGGACCAATTTTATTCACCCCTTATATGCTCCTTCTAGGTAATATCATTAGAAAACATTCGATTAACTTTTGTTGTTATGCTGATGACACTCTACTGGCTAAAAGAAATCTAAGTATTCAAAGAACCTTTCATGAAAGGTTACTGAAGGAACAAGTTAAGGCTCCTCGAGGAAACATGTCCAAATTGAATTGTGGTTCTTCATGGTGATGCTCGGGAACATTTTTAGATTGTGTGAATCAGTGAATCTTTTAAGTCTTGGTTCATTAAAGAACCTTTTATTATCATGTCCCGTAAAGAACCATTAGGTTTCTCTTAAAGGTTCTTTGGAATTAGGAATGCACAAAAATGGTTCTTTAAGTCACCCTTTGCAGCAAAGTGACCTGGTATTAGTACAATTTGCAATTTGTACACTGTACCCTTTTTCTGTGAACCTGTGCCAAAAAGTATGTTTGGCCTTAGCGAATGGCTGCTGAGTGAAAAGTCCAAAACCTGTTTTTGTTTTCTTTAGCACCCAACTGGATTGAATTGAAAGTTTCTAGTGAGAACTGAAAGTGGTTCTTCATGCTTATGCTAGGGAACACTTTTCGGAGCATTCAGAGGATGTGCAGCTTATAGGTTTATTGCCAATAAGGGTTTCTCAGCAGTTTGAAGAACAGAAGCGCTCTTCATCCAGTCGCTGAAAATAAAGAAATCTCCAAATCCAACCCAAATCTCAGCATGGATTCTTCTATGTTGTTCCAAAAGTCTTAGCATATTGATGTTATATTCTTACGGGTTTTTTGACCATTTTAATCCATTTTTGGTATGAATAAAATTGCTATTAGTATGTACTGTCTAGTCACAATAACATTATTACGATCATATCATCATCTTGCCACTGTACCTACCAACTAATCTTCTTTTTAACTCTTAAGTGTCCTTGTTGTATTCTGTTTTTGTTTTCTATTGTTGTTTTTATTTATTCTACCTCAGTATTTAATTCTATTGTTTTTATTGTACTTGAATTACGGACTGCTGTGACAACCGAATGTCCCTTCAGGGATGAATAAAGTAATCAATCAATCAATCATCTATTTATCCATTTATCCATCTATCTATCCATCTATTTATCCATTTATCCATCTATCTATCCATCTATTTATCCATCTATTTATCCATCTATCTACCCATCTATCTATCTATCTATCTATCTATCCATCCATCCATCCATCCATCCATCCATCCATCCATCCATCCAGTTATCCATCCATTTATCCACCCATCCATCCATCCAGTTATCCATCCATTTATCCATCCATCCATCCATCCATCCATCCATCCATCATCCATCCATCCATCCATCCACCCATTTATCCATCCATCCATCTATCCATCCAGTTACCCATCCATTTATCCATCTATCCATCCATCCATCTTACTGTTGACCTGCTATCTCCACCTAAACATCCACTGCCCACAACCCCCAATTCTAAAAAAAAAAAAAGGTCTTTAAATTGTAAAAAGTTAAAAGTAGTTTAGTTGCCAATTATTTTTCCGTCAATCGACTAATCAATGAGTCTACTAGTGGTTGCAGCTGTAATTGTTACTGTAATGGAAAATAAACAAGTACATTATAAGCGAGGCAAAGGGAATGTAAATGTGAGACAGGACTGAGTCCTCCTCAGCATCTGACTGTTAAAGAGGCCAGAGGAAGAGAAAGCGGTGACATCATTTACATCATCCCACCTCCTTTCCTTCCTCCCCTCCTCCTTTGCTCTCTGCACCACCTCGGGGCGGAAACTAACACTGACTGTGTCTTTCTGAGGGCAGAACACAAGAATGTTTTCTCCATTTTTTTCATCTTTTGCCATTTTCCATCCCTCCTCAACTGTTAAGGCATCAAACGGCTGCTTGCTCTTGTTGCCCGTGGTGGTAAAAAAAAGCAGCACAGAAGAGATGTGAATTCATTTTCTAGCCCTCTACTTATTCTGTTGATGTCTTTTAAGGGTTTTTTTTCCCCAACCCCTCTCTCAAAACTTCCTCCTCTTCCGACTTTGATGCTGCCGGAGATGTCGACACAGCACTAAACAGGCACAGATGGGCTGATGAGGAAGATAAAGAGAAAAGAGGCTGCAGGGTGAGAGGGAGGAGAGAAAGGAATACAGAGAGAGAATGATAAAGAGTGGATAGATAACAAGAGGAGTAGTGTGAGCTGGGTGGAAGAGGTTGAACAGAGGTTGAATAGATATTAGGACTTGGAGATAGAAGTGTCGACTACTGATAGAGAGGCACAACGATGGTTAACGTCTTAACTGGAACTTGTCGGCTGGTTGGACCTTTAACAGCTTCATTTGTATTCTTACAGAGGACGCTGGCTGAGCTAAAGTGGAATAGTTACACAGAGACTAATAAAACAAGAATTATGGAGGCTGAGGGAGGGTTTTAGATGTTTAAGCTGTAATATAATTCCACAGTGTTCTCAAAGAATATCAAGCCAATGACCTTCAGATGTGTTCTGTGACGTGGTTAGGGAACGTATTACAACTTACTGCTTCAACTCCCAATGCATATGTTATAGAGGGCCCTATGGCTGCGTTTACACTGCAGGCTAAAGTGGCCCAACGCAGATCTGAACAGTGCAAATCACATGGAATTTGATTTTTTTTCTCCCAAATCAGACCAGGACCACTTTCCTTTGTGGTGCTAAATCGGATACAGGTCCGAGTCTGAACAGTAGGGCTGGCCGATATGGACCAAAAGTCATATCCAGATATATTTAGGCTGAATATCGATATACGATATATATCCTGATATTTTAGAGCAAATGTTCAGTCCAAAGTCCAAACCAAATATGATATGTTATGTCATGTTTTGTGGAATCCGATTATTTAAGTGAACATAAATACTGTATAACAGGGATCTCAAACTCAAATTACCTGGGGGCCGCTGGAGGCAGTATCAACATGACCAAAAAAAGACACAAAATGACAGAAAAAAACCTAAATTACTTCAAAAAGACACAAAATGACCAAAAAAAGACACAAAATTGCTAAAAAAAATAAATAAAAAAAAGACACAAAGTGACCAAAAAAGCCACAAAATGACTGAAAAAACACTAAATTACTTTAAAAAAGACACAAAATGACAAAAAAAGACACAAAATGACACAGAAATGACAAAAAATGAGCCAAAAAAGACACAGAATTACCAAAAAAGACACTAAATTATTTTAAAAAGACACAAAATGAGCCAAAAAAGACACAAAATTACAAAAAAAGACACAAAATTATTTAAAAAAAGACACAAAATTATTAAAAAAGACAAAATTATTTAAAAAAGAGACAAAATTACCAAAAGAAGACACAAAATTACCCAAAAGAGTAATTAAAGGGACCTTCCACACACAAAAAGTGCCATTCATATAAAACTCACATTAAACTTTCATATCAAGGTGGGGGCCACAAAATATCGTCACGAGGGCCACAATTGGCCTGCGAGCCGCGAGTTTGAGGCCCATGATCTACAAATGTGCTTGTAATAGAGGTTATTATAGCCAGAAAACATTTAGCAGCTCAATATTATTTTCAGCTTTTCACAGCTAAAGAGATTATTAACAATGTAAGTCTTGGTTTAAAATATCTGCTGTTGTGATTTTCAGTAATAATCACTCAGCACAATCAGAGATTCTCTTTCAAATGTGGCTGTTAAAACAATTAATTGTTGTACCCTGGTGTAAGGAATCAAAGATTTACTGATAAAGAAAATACTGATGCACAATGTAATGTAAAAAGTGAGCTGACAAATATTTCTATCCATGCAAACACTCAGAGGACGACACACACAAAATAAAATAGCGTTTATATATTTTTTTAAAGTTGCAGGAATATGAAAAAACTCTGAAACATGAAATGTGTTAGATTAATGCAGAGTGTCTTGTTCACAGCAGGCTTTTCTCTGGCATATCTTAAGTTCATCTCTGGGTTTTTTTCCTCTCATTGTCTCTCTTTTTCTTTCCCTCATTCTCTCCTTTCTGTTTCTCAGTTTGTCCTTTTGCGTCTCCTTCTCTCGCCTCCTGCCTCTCTGTTTTCTCTGCTTTCCTCTGAAGCGTTGCCAGCAGCCAGACTGTGATCTAGGATCTGTTTCTGCCACCCACACAGACGGCTCGGCTTTTATATGCAAATTAATTATTAAAAACAACTCATTATCACTTTAAGCAGTTTGGTGCAGATGGAGGAAGAAGAGGAGAGGGCGGGCTACAGTAACCCTGAGCTATAGGACGTGTTTGTGTGTTGGGATGAGCATGAGGAATCTGTTGGCTTCTCTTATCTATTCAGCACTTATAGAAAAATTCACTGCAGTTACATCATCGTACTGTAACTGTATGTTTGGAGGATACTGGCAGTCAGGGCCGGCTCTAGGCCATTTGGTGCCCTAGGCGTTTTTGTTTACCCATGGTGCCAACCAGGCTACATAATACAACTGTCTCTCTATAATTATGAACTTACAAGTTAATTCGCAAAGAAGCACAGCTGGAGACCGCTAACAAAGTTAGAGACAAGAGAGACAATTGAAGTGAAAACCCCGCGAAAAATGTGCTTAACTGTGTTAAGCTAGCATTGCTTTATTTCAACCTAGCTAGCAAGCTAATACAAATAAAACGTCTTAACACAAAACGTCTTCTGCTCCTCCTCTTTTCTTCTCTTTCGATACTGATCACCGGAGAGCTTTGACGGCCGTTTAATCTTGCAACATATATCAAAACATAACGTGTCTGTCACTTGACGTGACCTGACCTCTGACAGCGATCTGACCGTCTAAAGGGGGGCAAGGCAATGACCACACGTCACATGACTCAGCACCACAAGTGAGAAGTGAGACGTTTCTTTATTTTGTTAATATTTATCATTTTCAAGACAGAACACGAAGCGAGGGCGACAATGGCATCGACAATTATTTGTTTTTTTGTTTTTTTCTCCCCTTGAGGGTGACTGGCGGTGCCCCTCCAGCTGATGGCGCTCAAAGCATGCAGTGTTTCTCGTAGAAACAGTCAAAGTGGTCGTCCAGGCTCGTGGTCGTAGGCTACTTTTATTTCATAAACTTCTGTCGCTGTGTATTTCTGTAACATGTCTATTTCCTCCTGTTGTTATTTGTAACGGTGCACTTTGCTAATAAAGTTGACTTTAGGGGGGAAAAATCCTCTTTTTGGCCGTATTGCGCCCTTCGGTGCCGTAACTCTCGAGCCGAGGCCTCTGAATCAGGTACATATTATGTGTATATTATATATATTAGGGCGTGACATTTAAATGACGCTCGTTTCGAGACGCCACATTTATCAACAGCCGATCGTTCTTAGGCTGTGATTGGTGAGATACGATTGCTTGATAAATCCCATGTGAATCCTGTCGTAAGACGAAATATACACTCAGGTCTGCGCTCGTTTCTGCGCTCTTTTCTGCGCTCGTTTCTATGCTCGTTTGATAAATGAGGGCCAGTGTGTTTGGACATTTTCGCATTTCAATTCTGAAACCGTTCTGCAGAAAAATCTATTTGTATCTTTAAATCAGAAAGTTGGGACTGAAAGTTCTGGTGCATATAAGAGTTTGGTTGTGTGTTTGTTTGCATGTGTGTGAGATGCATGGACAGAAAGGTGGAGAGGACGGTGTTGTGTTGTCATGGACATCTTGCTGTACTTTGTTCACAGAGTACATCCACTCCGTGTCCACTGGCCATGCAGCATTGTTCTACCATGAGTGAATTAGTCTGTGTATGTGTGTGTCTCTATATGGACCGCGCATTATTTCTATGTTAGTGGAAACAACAAGACATCACAGTGCATCTTGCAGCCCCTCTGTGACGAGCCCAGTGATTGGCCTAAAAATGTCTCAAGAGAGCAGCACAGTCACCCTGGAGGAAGACTTTGCTGATTTTCAACCTTATTTGCCTGTGTTAGTCATAGGGATGTCCTGTCTGCTGTGTCCACAGTGCTTGCCAATGTTCTGTGTGTTCCTACAGCCAGCTGTGGCAGCCTACTTAACTTCTGCCATCCTCTGACACTAAGTACAGCCGCGCAGAGCTGCTGGCAGGCCTCCACTCTCTCCAAGAAAAGTTCACCGCAGATTTACCAAGTAACTTTGTTTTTAATTGCTTTTGAATAGTTTGTATCTCCTTTTACGTCTACATTCTAGTGTGATATACCTTTTATTGTTATTATTGAGTGTGCTTTTTTATACTTTCCACCGGGCTTCTTCTTATTCTTCAGTTTCTTTTTTTAGATTGTGACGTAAAAGTAGCTGTTCAGTAGGGCTGGGCGATATATCGATATAAAAAATATATCGATATATTTTTAAATGTGATATGGAATTAGACCATATCGTGTATATCGTGTAAAAATTGAACTATATGTATGTATGTATGTATGTATATATATATATATACATACATACATACATACATACATACATACATACATAGGTATAGTTAAAAAAAATGTATTTCTTTATATATAAATGCTGCCCTTACGAGGGATTGTCATACCTAGTTATTTTGTATTAGGCTATTTTTACTTAAGATTGTTTTTTATTTAAATGTGCACTCTTAATAATCTCTGAATTACTGAGTAACGAGGAGTTATGAGACAGACAAGAAAAGTGAAATTTAAATTGTTTTCAGCTCACACACAACACAGTCAGCACCGCTGAGTCAAACTGTTAGGGAGTGTAATTTCTGTGAGAGTGGGAATGAGAGTGTAATTTTTTGTGGGGGGCAAAGAAGTTTGTCCATGAACACACACTCTAACTCTCACGCACACACTCCGTCACACACTTTTTGGTGAGTGTTCATACTGCCTTGCATAACTGGCAGTATAGAAGCATCCCACTCACTGTAACACTGTAACACACACCTCACACAGATAATCTCTGTGGAAACAAGACAAGAGGATGTGCATCCACCCACCTACACACACACCTACTCAATCACATCCTCTCTGTCCTATTATACACACAAAAGAAGCAACATTCTTGACACTGACACACACAAACACATAGCCAGACATCTCTACTTCCTGATAAAGACCTGTATCAAAAGATAACAGTGTTTCTGAAAGGTTATTCGACTCTCTGTCGCTATCAGATCCAATAAAGCCGTGTTGTTTGGGCTGAAATCAGGCTAGAAAGGGATTTCACTGCCCGTCCACACATGTAAGTTCAGGAAACAGCAACCGTTTTTTATTGATATGAGTGCAGAGAAGGTGAGTGACTGTAAAAATACAAACTTTACAGGCTTGGTGAGTGAAAGATACTGGAAGCCGACCATGAGGCCTTGGCACAGAGGAACCAGTGCTGGAACCGTTTCAAATGTCTTGTGTAAGGAAAAGATGCCAAATGTGATAAGTAGCACATTTGAACTCTTTACACAACAGCAGCCAAAACCTGCACACACTCTTTGATGCAGTTATAAACTGCACTTTTAAACTTTCTGCAAGCATTTGGAGTTTCCGGCCAAAAAGCAAGAGATGGAAATTATTCATATTTGACCATCAACGAGAAGAAATAAAAGCTGGTATGTGCAGATATCATGCAGAGTTATGAGAGCTTGAATCAACACAGTCTCTTTAGTCTGCATGCAAATAACACGACTTTACACTTTTATTTATTCATTTATTATGTTCAATGCATGAGCTAAAATCAATTTTGCGTGCATATGAATGGCACCAAAGCATTTCTAAAAATAGCTATGCTACATGTTGCAGGAGATCGACACATCATTAAATGCAAACAAAAATCATCGATGTTGTGAAAAGGTGGAATTTTCATTACAAAACTACTTCTAAATACTACTATTACTACTAAATAAATGGATGTTAATGCTGAAAGTGATGTAGTTTTGAGCAGTGGTGTATTCATATCCTTTACTTCAGTAAAAGTACTAATACCACACTGTGAAATGACTCCACTACAAGTAAAAGTCCTGCATTCAAAACTTACTGAAGTAAAAGTACAAAAGTATCAGCATCAAAATGTACTTAAAGTATCAGAAGTAAAAAATACTCGTTATGCAGAATGAACCCACTCAGACTGTTTTATATATTCTAAATATATTATTACATTGTTTGTATGGATGCATTTATGTAAGCAGCATATTGATTTCCTCAAGATAGGGCTCATTTTAACTACTTAATATACTGTTATGATGTATAATAAAGAAAATCTTATCACTTTAAATTTATCTTGATTTTCATGTCAAAAGTAACTAAAGCTGTCAGCTAAATTTAGTGGAGTAGAAGTATAAAGTTACATAAAATGGTAAGTAAAGTACAAGTACCTCAAAATGTTTACTTCAGTACACTACTTGAGTAAATGTACTTAGTTACATTCCACCACTGGAAATGACTGATGCCAGCCGGCCATAAAGTTATTTTTAGTATGTTTTGACCACCGATAATAACGCTTGGCTGCCCCAAGACTGAACTCACCACATGACATGAGTAGAACACGATTGTTAAATGTGACTAAACTTGAGGTGAATAAAACGTAGAAAACAAGAAGTTGTGATACTCACTGGAGCGGCAGCCAGCGCCTCCTTGTTGTAGTACTTTTTCCTCTCGTACTTGTCCCGGATGAAGACCTCCACTGCTCTATAGGTTAGGGTTAAGGACTTAAATACTGACCAAACACATCCAGATATCCATTATGCACACACGACAGAAACACAAAGTACCTATTGTGTTCAAAATCATCAATGAATTGTAGTTCTCTAGAATACTGGAAATACATACATTAGTCTGTTTCCAGCTTTCGTTTTCTGATTTTACGGATGTGAGGGACAGCAGAGATATTACATAAATGTGATCTTGTGATTGTGTGTGATCCTGTCATCCAACTCTGGTTTTTATTCTAGTGGGACTTTATTTGATTTGTGTCTTGTGTGTTTAGCGTAACAATTTTGGTCATTTTGTGTCTTTTTTAGTCATTTTGTGTCTTTTTAGTCATTTTGTGTCTTTTTTGTGTCTTTTTTTGGTCATTTTGTGGGGGTTTTCGGTCATTTTGTGTCTTTTTTAGTCATTTTGTGTCTTTTTTTGGTCATTTTGTGTCTTTTTTTAGTCATTTTGTGTCTTTTTAGTCTTTTAGTCCAACATAAAATGTGATTTTCACACACTATCATGCTCAATAAAGAATTTTAAATGTTGCAAATGTGAACAAAGGTGTCAAATCTAACATATAAGAGGGTTCCATCCAGTTCTATCATTTTATACTAAATCTATTTGAGCTTGTCTCCAGTTTTACTTGGTATATCATCATCATCAAACTGAAACTGGCCTCATGGAGTTTACAGCCAGAACTTTAGAGGTAAATTTACAGTAGGGCTCCACGCTGCTTTGTTTTCTAGTCTGGATCGAGGCAACAAGTCTGGATTATTTGGAGCTTTTAGAGACTCCACAGGGTTAACAATAGAAATTAGGGGTGATCATGGTGGTTATAGTAGGATTTCTGCTCTAGTCAAAATCATCATGAAAGACATAAGTAAGTCACACACACGCTCAACCTCACACACACACACACACACAAACACACACACACACACACACACGTATGACACCCAGGCTGCATCGACGCTAATCCAGACTCTCTTATCTCTCTATTTCAGCAGCAACGCTTCTGTCGGATCGAGTAATAGACTTCAAAAGATTGAAAAATGATGACCACCCGCACGAGTCGAGCTACAAGACGGGCTGGAGGAGGAGGAGGAGGAGGAGGAGGAGGAGGAGGAGGAGGAGGAGGAGGAGGAGGAGGAGGAGGAAGGCTGCTGGAGCTGCATCTCAAACACGGCTCTTATTTATTACTGTTGATTGGAAACAGCAGAACAGATGATGGTGCACTACAACATGGAGCTCTGAACGCTACAACCGCTGGAGACGTGGAGTTCTGTCCAGCTGGATGTCAAAGAGTTGAACTGATATATTTTTCCAAACCAAGTTGTTTTTTTCCCCTGAACTTCACCACAGAGTTTCAGCACCTCAACTTAAAAAAAATCTGCAAAAGAGTTTCAACCAACAGCAAAAACTGCAACCAGCCAATCAATGGACCTACAAGCAGGTGCAGCAGAGCCCTTGTGTCGATATGTATGAGGCTAAAAACAACTGATAATGTCCATTTAATGGGCTGCTAATATTCAGATTGGGTGCCCTTACAATGCTGCAGCACATGCGTCATTTCTTCTCCTCCACTGATGGAGAGCGAGCTGTACTCAGCCTGCCATTCTGTGGTGTAAAGCTAATAGGGGGTCACCACCTCTCGATACGCTTCACACTGTAAACATAAGGCACTTCATAAATATGTCCTGTAGATCTTCAGCAGTTGACACCACATTCTGTTGGATCCTCAACAACACAACCGCTAAGTAGGAAGTCAATCCAATAATGGGTGTCAAGAAAAATTTGATAGAGAGACAGACAGAGACTTTAGTTACACAATATTTATATAATAGTTATATGATCATTTCAATAAAAGCAGATTTATGGATGTCAGTAATTAAAGGGGGCCAAGATAAAAATGTATAAATGTGATGGTGGATGGATGGATGGATGGATGGATAGGGAGATAGAGAGATGGATAGATGGATAGATGGATGGAGAGCTGGAGAGATGGATGGATGGAGAGAGAGAGATGGATGGATGGATGGAGAGCTGGAGAGATGGATGGATGGATGGATGGATGGATGGAGAGCTAGAGAGATGGATGGATGGATGGATGGAGAGCTAGAGAGATGGATGGATGGAGAGAGAGAGATGGATGGATGGATGGATGGATGGATGGAGAGCTAGAGAGATGGATGGATGGAGAGAGAGAGAGATGGATGGATGGATGGAGAGCTAGAGAGATGGATGGATGGAGAGAGAGAGAGATGGATGGATGGAGAGCTAGAGAGATGGATGGATGGATGGATGGATGGATGGATGGATGGAGAGCTAGAGAGATGGATGGATGGATGGATGGATGGATGGATGGATGGATGGATGGAGAGCTAGAGAGATGGATGGATGGATGGATGGATGGATGGATGGATGGATGGATGGATGGATGGAGAGCTCGAGAGATGGATGGATGGATGGATGGATGGATGGATGGATGGATGGATGGATGGATGGATGGATGGAGAGGTCGAGAGATGGATGGATGGATGGATGGATGGATGGATGGATGGATGGATGGAGAGCTAGAGAGATGGATGGATGGATGGATGGATGGATGGAGAGCTAGAGAGATGGATGGATGGATAGATGGATGGAGAGCTAGAGAGATGGATGGATGGATGGATGGAGAGCTAGAGAGATGGATGGATGGATGGATGATGGAGAGCTAGAGAGATGGATAGATAGATGGATAGATAGATAGATAGATAGATAGATAGATAGATAGATAGATAGATAGATAGATAGATAGATAGATAGATAGATAGATAGATAGATAGATAGATAGATAGATAGATAGATAGATAGATAGATAGATAGATAGATAGATAGATTTGGGTTTTGTTAACAAAAATGCACAAGGATTTTCTAAAGAATTGCATGTGGTGTTGTGATGCTGATGTCAATGGGAACTCATAGATACACATACACAACCAATGTAGGAGTTGAAAACAAAATAGAAGATATGGCGGGGGACCCACGCTCCATTCTGTCATTCACCTCCATGGCGCAGTAAGCAGCGTGGCCAAAACGATGTGTGAGTGTGAACACAGAAGTGAACATAGAAAACACTCACACACATTCAGCGGCTCTAATCCTGGCTCTGTTATCTGCTGTTTTCAGCCAGCGGCGCTGCTGTCAGAACGACTAATGGACTTCAAAAGAGTGAAGAATGATGACCACCCGCACAAATGGGCTCGCCAGATACAAGATAGGGTATTAGAGCAGCATTTCAAACAGGGAGATTATTTATTTTCAGTCTGCTGGTGGAAATATGAACATATGCTGCTGTGTTAACCACACAGCTGTCTTGTCTTGTAGCGTGGAAAAGGGCAAACTGGATACCGCTGTTTCACCGTTGTGTACACAGACACAGCTAGAGGTGTTCTGATTAAATGTGCTGACGTAGCGCAGCCTGTCTCTTCTTATTCGCTGCTGGAAAATGATGGAGGAAGTGCCGATGAAGCTCAAGTTTGACTGTAATTTCTCTGCTTTGACACAGAAAAAGGCCCGTTACAGGAAGTGATTTCAGGCGGGGTTAAATGGATCAGTGTGCTGATAGAGTGTATATTGGTAGCAGTAAGTCATTGGTATTGATATTAGTGTAAATCAACACTAAAATTACAGAGATCACTCATTGATTACAGCTCATTACCAGCCAAGTTGTACAGTAATTCTTATTACCAATTTGTCATTTCACCGCCTGGCTGACTGGTTTCTTTTAGAGCATGGGTCTCAAACTTGCGGCCCGCTGGCCAATTGCGGCCCTCGTGACGATATTTTGTGGCCCCCACCTTGATATGAAAGTTTAATGTGAGTTTTATATGAATGACACTTTACCGTGTTGTGTGTGGAAGGTCCCTTTAATTACCCTTTTTGGTAATTTTGTGTCTTTTTTAAATAATTTTGTGTCTTCTTTAATAATTTTGTCTTTTTTATATACTTTTGTGTTTTTTTGGTAATTCTGTGTCTTTTTTTTAGTAATTTTGTGTCTTTTTTTGGTCATTTTGATACTGCCTCCAGCGGCCCCCAGGTAATTTGAGTTTGAGAGCCCTGCTGTATAGTAACAGGTTCAATAGTGATATTGTGTAACTATGTGTAAAAAAGCTTTGGAGGCCGAGTCGACCTTCATTCTGGATCAAGATCACAAGAGGAAGAGCTCTAAGTGCCTTTATATTTAAACATTTATATCCTGATGGGAGTGGGATCTTCCTCCAACAGGGCAGGACAGACAGGTCAGTACATTTTTGGTCATTTTGTGTCTTTTTTAGTCATTTTGTGTCTTTTTAGTCATTTTGTGTCTTTTTTTGGTCATTTTGTGTCTTTTTTTAGTCATTTTGTGTCTTTTTAGTCCTTTAGTCCAACATAAAATGTGATTTTGACACACTATCATGCTCAATAAAGAATTTGAAATGTTGAAACAAAGGTGTCAAATATAACATATAAGAGGGTTCCATCCAGTTCTATCATTTTATACTAAATCTATTTGAGCTTGTCTCCAGTTTTACTTGGTATATCATCATCAAACTGAAACTGGCCTCATGGAGTTTACAGCCAGAACTTTAGAGGTAAATTTACAGTAGGGCCAGGTCAGTAAATGATAATGTTACGGCTTTAACATCCATCAAACCTCAATAGCTTGAAAATCTTCTGGAAGCCCAGTGTTTAGAGTCTCTGCTGCAGGTGGTGAATGTGTTTATGTTGGTGTTTCCTCCCATTCGTCACCTATCTTTATGTTACATCAATGGTGACATAAATCATTTTTATGCAAATGTCTGGTGACGACAGGAGTTGGTATGCAAATATATGGCGACAAAGGGAGCTTTAAGCATGTAAATGTAGGTGGTATATATAGGGGAATGCAAATCAATGCATAGTAATAGAGAGCTTTATAAAAGTCTATGCATGGTGACGTGCAGTTATATTGTATTATGTAGCGTGACAACAGCATTTTATGTGCAAGTGTTCAATGACAGGGAGTTTTCACACCAATGGGTGGCATCTGTTGTGACATTTATTTTATTTTTTTGAATGAGGTTGGGGTTGAATTCATCTCTATATATGTATTAGGGATGGGCGTATGGAAGAAACCTGCCAACTCCAGCATCTATAACGGTAACAATCAATTCATCCATTAATCTATATGTTTTTATACGTACTCCAGTATGTGTAAAAACATGCATACATGGGCAAAATAAAAGATATATACACAGTACTATGAAAAAGCCTGTTTTGATAATGGATGCTTTTATTTTGAAAGGACGAAAAGAGACTTCCTGTCGACCGTAAACCTAACTCAGTGAGATTAAACTGTGAAGATAACGTCAAGGGGTTCAATGTTTTATGTTTTAACCCCCAAAGAGGCATGAGGTTAGTTTTTAAATGTGCTTTGTGTTTAAATAAGTTTTTAAATAAAATTAAACCTAATAATGCATGCTAGCAAGGTTTGATACAGTAAGCTAGTTTTGCTCAAGTTAATGCTTTTGTATTTCTGTGTGTTTTATAATTGTTACTGCAACTTTCAGTTTGCAAACTGTAGCTTTATACAACTTAATTCTCAGCTCATTGGCTGATTGACATACGGCCACAAAACGCTCGGCCATGTTTCAGTTCAGGGAGTACACAGTCAGAGATTAAATTTAAATTAAAAAAATTCCATGTGATTGACCATTAATCGATCGTCGATTAATTATTCCCATTCCTAATTCAGATTTTTCTGTATTTCACATTGTGCATTATTTTGTGGCCCTGGCAGTTGCCGTAGGGGTGAAAGGAAAATGTTGGCCAACTTTCATTTTTGATCCGTCGAGTGGAAAAAGAATAAAAACAAACTACGGTTGTGGCTGAAAGGGGACTAAAGTCTATCGTCTAGACATTGTGTGATGACTTACAAGCAACTGAAGTATAAATCTCCCATCTACAACTGGATTGCTTGATCAAGACAGATTATTTCTGCTTTGCTGAAAGTAAAATCATGTATGACTGAGGTAAGACCCGGTGAGAAGGATACTGGTCTGTCTGTGGCCGTCTGAAGCCCTCTGGTAGGTGGGCTTCATACAGCTGTTTGGCTCTGCCGTTGCCCATGTCCACCATACTCTGCAAGGACACAAGGAGAACAGGGAGAACAATATATGTGCTGTTAATACCTGCAAAGCCAATGGTAAAGCCTTGAAGAACATGTCAAACACACACAACAAGTTCTTTCATTCCATGCATTAGCATTCAAGTCAATTTGCCCACTGGAGTCACCAAAAGCACCTAAGCACAAAATGACATAAAAAAGATACAAAATGACATCAAAAAGACAGAAAATGACCAAAAAAGACACAAAACGGCTAAAAAAAGACACAAAATAACTAAAAAAGACACATAACAAGACAGAAAATGACCAAAAAGGACACAAAAAAGACACAAAATGACTTTCAAAGACAAAAGATGACCAAAAAAGACACAAAAAGACACAAAATGAGAAGACAAGATGACCCAAAAAAGACACAACAAAAGACACAAAATGACAAAATAGACAACAAAAGACACAAAATGACTAAAAAATACACAAAACAACCAAAATTGAACCGCTAAACACACAAGACACAAATAAAATAGAGTCCCACTAGAATAAAAACCAGAGTTGATGACAGGATCACACACAATCACAAGATCACATTTATGTTGGTTTTTCTTTGTTTCTTTTTGGTTCAACATGTTTTAACCCAGTAAATCAGAATGAAAAATCAATTATTATTATCAGGTCATATAGGTGAAAAAAATATATACCAACATGGCATTTAAACATGTTTTAAGTGGTGAATACAGGCAGGATGAAAAGGATTCAGAAAATGGAGAAAATAGCGCAAAAAGACTCCGTAGAGTTAACACACACACACACACACACACACACATACACACACACATACACACATACACAAAGACACAGAGTGAAAGACACACTGGCCGTATGTGTCAAGGCTAAATTAAGAGGAGGGTGATAAATGGGGTGATGATAGGAGAAGTGGAGGAGATGGAGTCGGAATACTCAGCCATCCAGAATTAATTAGTCATTGAAAACAGTGATTAACATTCAGAGTGAGACCCTTTGACTCGACTCAGCTGATGGATCGGCTTCAAGAAACACACACACACCTTCTGACGCTCTGCGCACATACACACCCAACAATTGGATATATTAACAAATGGTTGATTGAATAAATTACTGGCTTGTTCAGGTGATCACACACACACACACACACACACACACACACACACACACACAGAGCAGCTCTCCTGATTTACTGTGTGTAATTGAATCAATGAGACATGCTACTTTCCCACAAAACACACCTAAACACACACTAATTACACTTCTGTGTGTTCCCTGAGCATTAGATTAGACTCTACTTTATTGTCATTGCACAGACTACAGGTACTCAGATAACACACTGCACTTTAGCATCTAATTAGAAGCACAGAAAGGCAGTAAAGTGCAGAGTAGTGTGCATAATTTACAGAGAAAAATATAAAAGAAAGAGGATGTTGAATAAAAAGTGAGGCTTATAAATACACTAGATACATACTATGAGTATGAATATGTTAAGATCAGTGGTGGAAGAAGTATTCAGACCTCTTACTTTAGTAAAAGTATTAATATTACACTGTGAAATGACTCCACTACAAGTAAAAGTCCTGCATTCAAAACGTACTGAAGTAAAAGTACAAAAGTATCAGCATCTAAATGTACTTAAAGTATCAAAAGTAAAAGTACTCGTTATGCAGAATGGACCCACTCAGGTTGTTTTATATATATTCTAAATATATTATTACATTGTTTGTATTGATGCTTTTATGTAATCAGTGTTTTCATTTTATAAAGACAGGGCTCATTCTAAATGCTTAATATACTGTTATAAGATATAATAATAAAAAATAAAAAAAAAAGTCTAATCACTTTTAATTGATCATGTTTTTATGTTAACTCTTCTTACTCTGGCCCGCTGGCCCCGCGGCTCGTTAAGAAGAGTAAGAACGAGTCTCCAAAAGTCTGCAATAACACCAGAAAAAGTCGCTGGATTTGTCTCCAGTCCCTTTTTTGAAAAATAGTCGCTAAGGGGGTCTGAAAAGTCGCTAAATATAGCAACAAAGCAGCTAAGTTGGCAACACTGCTTCGCCAGCTTTTACAACTGGCGCGTGTTGTTGTGGCGTCAAGTACTACGTCACATCCTGCTTAGCGTTTTATCCAATCAGCAACCAGGCTTTTTTCAGGGGAAAAAAATGGCCCCGCCCCCTGGTGGTTGGAGGACTACTGGTGTAGAAAGTGTTGATCAGATCTGCAGGAGAGACGCATTTTAAAATGGAAATATCGCCGACGATCAGGTTTATTTAATCGTGGCGGCCAAAATCGTGATCACGATTAAAATTCGATTAATTGTGCAGCCGTAGTATTTCTGAGTGTTTAGGCTCCATCCACTAGTTAGTTCCCCTCAGTCTCTGTTCCCATACAGGAACTTTTATAGCGGCTAACCAACAGAGTTCGAATGTGACACCAGACCGACACGGCAAGCAGTGTTGCCAACGTAGTGACTTTGTTGCTATATTTAGCGACTTTGTTGCTATATTTAGTGACTATTCAGACCCCTCTAGTAGTTATTTTTCAAAAAAGCGACTAGAGACAAGTCTAGCAACTTTTTCCGGTGTTATTGGAGACTTTTGGAGACTCGTTCCTACTCTTCTTAAGGAGTAGCAGGTGCCGTCCCAAAGCACTCATAAGCGGCCCAGTCCTCCCAGGGAAAAGTACCTGATGGAAACGCACTTTATGTGACACTGATTAACAAGAAAATGTAAAAATGACACTCAATATGAAAAAGGTTGCTGACCCTTGCTATAGACGGTCGATGGGCTGCACTTATCCTAACCCTAACACTTTTTTTTTATTAATCTACATTTCCTACAATGTGGAAAATATAATAAAAATAAAGAAAAACCACTGAATGAGAAGGTGGTCCAAATGTTTCACTGGTACTGTACATACATACATATAACTATACATGCTTTTATTATTCATAATATATAAATTATTTGGAACATATTGAATAATAAAAGCACGGGTGTTTGTTTACAATCCACAGTGTATGTGAAAGTACAGTGGAGTGCTTATAAATACTGCATTTCTGTGGCAGAGAGAGTGTGTGTGTGTGTGTGTGTGTGTGCCAACTGACATACTGCTGGTTGTTTTAATCCTTTGAAAACATTCTGTTCCACTCCTCATATTAACATGTTTATGGCATAATCATAAAATGTCTTTCCTCTGCTTTCCATATGTTGTCATGTTCAGTCAGGCTTATAAAGGCTCATAAAATGCTGTCAGTTAGTGGCACTGTATATACTGCAGGAACATTTCTATAGGGACAAACTGCCACTCAACTTAAATGTTTTCATTTTCAAAACAGGAAATATGAATCTATTAATAGCAAGAGGAGAATGAGTGCCAATATATGAGGTCAAAAACTGAACATATAGAGGAAACTTGAACAACTTTTTTATGGTTTTGCCACTGGGATTCCCATCATGCTTAGTGTTATGTAAATGATGAAGTAAATCCACACCATAAAAGGTCATCCTGCATGAGCTACTAGCATGTCCTGTTCTCATTTTAACCCTGGATGCACAGACAGTAGTGGGGTATGTGTAGTCATGACCGTGGATAATGCTTCAAATATTGATGCTGCTGCAGAGGAGCTACAAACTCTAAAACGTGCACAAAGTCAGCAGCTGATCATAAAGAAACCAGCATGGCTAATTATGCACAGCGTCTCCGCTGATCATATACATAGTGATCGTGAATTAACCGGCATCGCTAACTGTGCACAGAGTGTCCGGTGCTTGTTGTAAACAAACAGAGATCGCTAAGTGAACACCTCCTGTAGCAGCAGCACATACACACTGTACTGCTACAGAGCTAACTGTTAGCCTGTTAGCACATACACACTGTACTGCTACAGAGCTAGCTATTAGCCTGTTAGCACATACACACTGTACTGCTACAGAGATAACTGTTAGCCTTTTAGCACATACACACTGTACTGCTACAGAGCTAACTGTTAGCCTGTTAGCAATTTGCAGACTGGACGCTAAGGTGCTAACATCCCCTCCGGCTCTGTGCCTGCAGCTGGGAGAGACTGCTGCAGGAGGAATCTGCCGCTTCGAATCGTTCTTACTCTTCTTAAAGAGCCGCCGGCCCCCGCAGCTCATTAAGGAGAGCCAAAAAGTTGCTAATTATAGCAACAAAGTTGCTAATTATAGCAACAAAGTCGCAAAGTCGCTTTTACAAATGGCGCGTGTTGTTGTGGCGTCGAGTACTACGTCACATCCTGCTTAGCGTTCTATCCAATCAGTAACCAGGCTTTTTTCAGGGGAGAAAAAAAGACCCTGCTCTTCTACAGGGACTAAAAAAGTCCAGACAAAAGTCGGTAGTGGAAACAGCCCTATTGTGATATTATTTTAGGTCCATGTGTCTGGTCCTGTTTGTGTATGGGTACCTGGATCTGCTCAGGTGTCCACTGGTCCAGATTGACAGATTTGACTCTGGAGATGTGGACACCCAGGTTGCGGTGGATGCCGGCACAGCGGATACACATGAACACCCCGAGGTTCCATGACGCCCATCGAGGACCTGCAGGGAAAGAAAAAGAGAAGAGATGTCTGCTTTAAATAATAATAGAGAGGCTGTCAGAGTGTTCCATCCTCACCGACTGAGACAAAGTACATTCAGTCTTTCAATTCCATTTCAATTAAAATTAGACTCAAAGGTTTAATGAAACTCCATTCTCTCTGTACCTCTTCACCAAAAAACATCCATCAAAATGTGATTTAAAAATATCAAAAGGCAACTCCCAGCTTCACAAACCGGACAAACTGTTTGACTGACAAGAGGTTTCTGCAGAGTGCAGGAGCGTGCAGGAAAAGGTACACTTTCAGAGTTGAACAGAAACTCAAGAAGTTAATAAGAAAAGATAAAATCCAAACAGCACAAACACTCGAAGCCTTTTACTTACTTTGGTGAAGTTGTCTCACTTGAAAAAATCCCAGTTTAGTATTTCAGAGCACACACACTTCAACTTTAGGTTATCCGGAGACATTCTGCACACATTCTTATCAAAATTGCTCAGGAAGTTATATCCTAAATCCCTTCAATACGTGTTAATGGGATTTTACAAAGGAGCCGAGTGAGGTTTGTATTATTTATGGATATCATTTGATTGCGGTTCCTGTGGTTTAATACATATTCTTCTATATAAAAGTACAAGCATGCACTATCAGTTATTAGTCATTTTAAAGCACAGGAAATTGCTCAGATATATCATTTTTGTGGCTGCATGTAATTGCCTTCAACTTAGAAAGCAGATTTTTTTGTTTAATTGCTGCAGACTTATTGCTTCAAATTGTCTGTAAAGGTTAAAGAGTTACAAAATGCATGTACTTTTATTGCATGCATTCTCAGTTACTTTCATTTAGTGATTAATAGCTTTAATTAAATGTCACCACAATTAAAAACCAATTTCTAAATGTAAAAGGTACTATGAAAATGAGCCTCTCAGCCCAATAAAAGCAGCTTTGAGTTTAATAAACTGGTTTTCAAAAAGCTTTCATTAGCTTAAGGGTCATACCAAATTCATAAAGCCTAATCCTCAAAAAACCAGAATTAAAACAGGAAAATTGCCACATTATCCGTTACAAGCGGTGTGACGACAGGGTGGACTACACATCTTAATCTATTCTTTCCAGGAGCAGAACACGTTTTGTAGTGTAAATCCATTGAAAATATATAGGTAAAATATGAAATGAATGCATGATTGCATGACCTGGCACAAGGTAGGATTTCAGTTTTTATGGGAAAGGAAAAAATCATTAGACAAGTCAGCTTAGCTCTAGTTGATAAGATAACATTAGAATAGGAATCTGACCTCCCAAGTGTGCTCGTGTATCAAAAGTGGAACATAACAGAAAATTACAGGACATTGAACTTTAGTTACACAGAAATAATGACGCACAAACCTGCAAACAAAAAAGAGAAACACAGGGTGTTGTCTCCTCAGAGTTGTTCTGATATTTGGAGTTGTCACATTTAGCATCTGTATCTGTTTTTGATACCTACAATAAATCCCGCACAAGGCTGTAATTCGAATCTACCTGGTCGTCAAGTGTTTTTCTTTAAAGATTTTCTACGACAGTTTTTTTAATGGCACACAGGAGTAAAACCAACTCAATTTGGGACGAGTCCAAGTTGGATTTTGGAGCTTTTTTGCTTTCTACACAGCAGCCTCTGCAAAAAATAACCAGAATAGGGTTACATAAAAGCCCTGGCAGAGAACAAGAAACAAGGCCATGAGTTTGCTGCACAGAACCAGAAGAAGTGAAGAACCTCCAGGCAGACGGAGATGAGAATTTGATTCTTGTTGACACACAATCGTGCAATGTCTGTTGGCAGGACGGATGGAGATGTTGAGTTATGCCATAAGCAAGTTCCCCATAAGGGGTCGGTCTGAACAAGGGTCTTCTCCAAGCTGCATATAACCCGTTGAGTCCTGCTGATATTTTAAGACAACAGGACTTTTGGACCTTTACCTTGACAACATATCAAAGAATTCACCAAATGTTCACCAAATCCCTATCCTGAACATAACTAGTAACTTGAGTTTTTTTAGGTTTTCAAAAACCAAAAGCACAGATGCAAAAGTTCAAGTTAGTCCTATTCTTGTCAAGTGGTTGCACACTGGTGCTGCAACAGTTACTCAACTGATTGATTGATTGATTGATTGATTGATTGATTGATTGATTGATTGATTGATTGATTGATTGATTGATTGATTGATTGATTGATTGATTGATTGATTGATTGATTGACAGAAGAAATAATCACACTATTTTGATAATCGATAAATCGTAAAATACATTTTTCATGCACAAATGGCAGAAAGTGCCTTTTTCAACTTCAGAATCAAAATCAGAATCAGAATCAGAAGCCTTTATTGTACCTTTAGGTACTTGTTAATTGCTGCCAATATGTTACTGTAAAAACTTAAATATGCTCAAGGGTAGCTGGTATCACCAAAATGTATTTTATTAAAATGTACAAATATTTTATTTAAAAAAATTCTATCATTACCATAAAATTTAACCATTTTTTCTCATCAATTTTCATTCAGATTTTGTTCTTTATACATTGTTGAAAATGTTTTATCATATTCTGTTAAATTATACATTTTTAAACAAATGTATATTTATTTGTATCAAGTTTATTAAATATTTATTGTATACAAGTGTGGGGAAACCATGACATTTTTATCTGAACGCATTACGGTAATGAATTTGTGAATCAAAAATGTTTAAAAATCTAGAAAATATTATTTTAACACAAAACAATGAATTGTGCCTCATCATGGCTTTATTGTCCATTCATATAAAAGTGAAATATATTTAGTTGAATAAAGTATGTCCTTATAATCTTCACAGACAGAACTTAGACTGGCTTCATGAGAATCACCCATATGTGTCAATGAAAAATTGTGGCCCCCTCCAGCATTTAAGTTGCCCATCCCTGATCTAAATCACCCAATTTCAAAAGCTTTCCATGAAGGTTGTTGACTGTGCAACTAGCGAGTTGAGGTTAAGAGCTTCCCGTGGAAAACTGTCGTCCAAAAGCATCATCCATCACACACAAAGTAGCACGAAGCCACCGTGGCTGTGCCAAAGCTCCGTGGGGATGAATAGGAGATGGCACGGAAGTGACAGTCAAATCATTTTAATGGGCTCGTGGCTACAGTCCCTCAGCACCATTGTTGGCTCTGCCCCGCTCCAGACCATGAAGCTCACTATCTGTCAATTCTGACGATTGAAAGCGACTTTGAACGCAGCAAGTGCAAAAGGATCAACTTTTATGGATCGGGGCTGCATAATGGTGGTGCAGCAGGGCCGGGTGGATGCAGGCAGTGTAGTGGGCCTGCCTGTCTCCAGTAAGAGCATCAGTGTGTTAATGCAGTGGCACTAATGCGCTAGACGGCCTAAAGGAGCATTAAGGCAGGGATGACTGAGTGTTAAGCCTGAATCAAGCAGCTCAGCCATTGTAAGCTGGACTCTATCTGTATGGATTGGACTTCACTTTGCTTTGCTCTCAGATAACCTCTTTCAACACATTCTACTAAACAAACACAGCTTCCATCTACAGATATGAGCATACAATCATGTGTTCATAACCTATTAGAGAGATAGATTGCACCTGTACAACACTCCACTCCAAATACTGGAACATATACTTCACATCATATGTCATATGTGTATAAATCGTATTGATATTATATATCATAATAACACAATATTCCTGTCCTTTTGCGCATTCTACTTATTTTCATATTCTTATACTTTTAGTATATTATCTATTGTATGTATATCTTGTATAGTCAAGTATTTAAATGCATATATAATGCCGGTACAATATATCAAATTATATATATATATATATATAAATATAATTTTATATATATATATATATATATATATATAAGTTAGGTCATCATAGCAGTCCGGTATTTGAATACAATAAAAAGAAAAGATACAATGGAATAAAATACTGAGGTAGAAAAAAAAAGAAAAAAAGAGAAGGACAAGGATACTTGATGTATATATAATAGTAATAATAATAATAATAATAATAATAATAATAATAGTAGAGTATATGTGGTATATGATATAATAATATATAATAGTAATAATAATAGTAATAGAAGAGTATATATATGGTATATGTTACAATAATATATAATAGTAATAACTATAACAATAATATAATTATAATAAAAGTAATAGTAGAGTATATATGGTATATGATATACTATATAATAGTAATAATAATATTAATAATAATAATAATAATAATAATGATGATGATTCCAGTATAATAACAGCATAAAGTAATGATGGTAGCAACAGTATATAATTATAATAATAATAATAATAAAATCCATATAGAAATGTGTCATATTTAGCATGTGCAATGTGTGCATGTGTACATAACTTCAATATATAATATGTACAAATATATATATATATGGGAACAATATATGCGTATCAATAAATATAAATACTTGACTGTACAAGACATACATACAATAAATATACTATGAGAATAAGAATATGTAGATAGAATGTGCAGAAATACAGATTATTGTATAAATATGATATATAATATCAATATGGTCGATACGGTTAATATCAGTACATATCACATATGATATGAAGTAACTGTTCCAGTATTTGGAGCAGTATTCTGCATATGAATGTGGGTTAAAATCTTTCTTTGGCACGCTGCAGATCATCTAAATACTCTGACATTTACTAACAGTAGGTCTCTTTGCAGTGGATTCTCATTCTCCACCAGCTTCTGTTACTGAGAGAAAATCTATTGAGTGCTTCAGCGACTGTATTTAGAAAAATGAATGGCTCACACAAATTATAGCCTTAATACAAAGTAGGCTTGTAGAAAAGACTCTCATCTGTGTCTGGCATGTTAAACTGTGCTGCTGTATTTCAACCAGTAACTCACATCGTTTCTGTGGGAGATGATGAGCAGCTTGGTGCTCTAACTGGTGACTTCCAGCATCTGTACATGATGACCAGTGATCCCTCCCAGTCATTCCTCCCATTCCTCACTGTTGGCAGCAGCCACATTTCAGAAGGTTCATGTAAATGGGCGTTCAGGTTTCCTTCATTAGTTTAAGCATCAGTGAGGTAGCAGGATAGTAAAATGTTTTTTTGTTGTTGCTGTTTTTGGAGGTTTTTTTTGTGCGTACGTGTGTGTGTGTGCGCGTGCGTGTGTTTGCGTATATGTGTGTATTTGTGTGTGAGTGTATACATGTTTGCGTGTGTGTGCATATGCATGTGTGTGTGTGCGCGCATGTGTTCATGTGTGTGTTTTTGTGTGCGTGTGCTTGTGTGTGTGTGTGTGTGTGTGCATGGGCTTCAGTGTGTTTGTACATGCCCGTATGCATGTATGTGTGCATGCGTGTGCTTGTGTGTGTGTGTGCTTGTGTGTGCATGTTTGTGCTTGTGTGTGTGTGTGTGTGTTTGTGCTTGTGTGTGTGTGTGCTTGTGTGTGTTTGTGCTTGTGTGTGTGTGTGTGTGTGTGTGTGTGTGCTTGTGTGTGTGTGCATGTGTACGTGTGTGTGTGCATGTGTGTATGTGTTTGTGCGTGTGCGTGTGTGCATGTGTGTTTGTGTGTGTGCATGTGTGTGCGTGTTTGTGTGCATGTGTTTGTGTGTTCGTGTGTATTTGTGAGTCTGTGTGCAAGTTTGTGTGTGCGCGTGTCTGTGTTTGTGTGTATATGTGTGTTGTGTGCATGCGTATGCGTGTGTGTGTGCTTGTGTGTGTTTGTGTGTGTTTGTGCTTGTGTGCGTGTGTGTGTGTGTGTGTGTGTGTGTGCGTGCGTGCGTGCGTGCGTGCGTGCGTGCGTGCGTGCGTGCGTTTGTGTGTGTGACATTTCGGCCGGTCCTCACTTCTTTAAAGGCTTGTTTTAGGGTTAGGGTTAATATTAGGTTGATGTTAGGGTTAGGGTTAATATTAGGTTGATGTTAGGGTTAATATTAGGTTGATGTTAGGGTTAGGGTTAATATTAGGTTGATATTAGGGTTAATATTAGGTTGATGTTAGGGTTAATATTAGGTTGATGTTAGGGTTAATATTAGGTTGATGTTAGGGTTAGGGTTAATATTAGGTTGATGTTAGGGTTAGGGTTAATATTAGGTTGATGTTAGGGTTAGGGTTAATATTAGGTTGATGTTAGGGTTAGGGTTGGGCATTTAGTTGTGAAGGAAACACTTAATCTCATAAATGTGCTGCTTTTTCCTCTAAATATTCTCCTCCTCCCCTGGGTCCGTATATATGTATATATTTTTTTCATACTTGGCCCTAATGCCCTGTCATATTTTTCTTATGAGTTTGATTTAAATAAGTTATATGATTCCATAAAATGGGGAGATGATCATGATTGACAGCTGTGATTGGCTGGGTCACCTTTTGAGACACGTTGTCCATTATTTCTACAGACTACGGTCTGAACTGAAAAAAAATAATTGTGAGCAACACAAGTTGTTCTTATCTGTGCTCAGACAACGTGCCCTTTGGTGTAATGATAACATTTTGTGGCAGATGCAATATAATAGGAATAGTTTTAAAGGGAAGCGGTGGCTGTGATTTATGACTATTGACCTGCTGCTCCGGTCTGATGCAGTAACCTCCTCGCTCTGTTTGGATTCTCCGCTATTCACAATCAATGTTTCTATCTGCTGACCTTTTCTAAAACAATAACCACTGTATTCACAACCAAACATACAAATACAGTGAAACATCTCTTCATCTGTGTCTCATGTGGATTATTCAGATTTAATAAGTTTTCATGATGCATCTTTACACTTCGTTTGCATTGAAGTTTGGACAAAAATAAACAGCAGACATGAGCCCTGCAGCCCCACACACACACACACATACACACACACACACACAGAATACAAACACACACACACACACACACACACACACACACACACAGAATACAAACACACCAATGCTAATTTGTAGACTGCTGACCTGATTAGACACAAATGAGCTCTTCAAACACACACAAACACATGCAAACACACACGTGCACGTGCACATGCACACACACACACACCCACACACAAACACGTATACACAAACACACACATGCATACAAACACACACACACAAAAACACATGCACACAAACACACACACATGCAAACATGTATACACACACACACACGAACAAACTCACACACGCACAAACAGGCGCACACAAACTCACACAAAATTACACACACACAAACACACGCACACATGCACACAAACTCATACAAACACACGCACACACAAACTCACACAAACACACGCGCGCGCACACACACGCAAACATGCGCTCACGTGCACACAAACACACACACATACAGACAAGCAGGTAAATTCAATCCTGCAGAAAACAAACAAACGAACAGAGAAATAAACAGATACCAGTCAGATGACATCACTGGCATTTTAATAAATATGCACCGATTTTTTACCTTCATGCACACAAACAGAAACACCCTGAAACACACACACACACACACACACAGACAGACAGACAGACAGACAGTCAGCCTGTATGAGTGACAGTGGAACTTTCCAACTGGCAGGGAGGGGGAGGTCAGCCAAGCATGAAATTAAAGCCCCAACTGTCAACCTGAGGACAGGACAGGGACTGACGGGTGTGTGTGTGTGTGTGTGTGTGTGTGTGGTGAGGTGTTGTGCTCTTCGGTAGAGATCAGTTTTAAACCCTGCAGATGTGGAAGGCTGTTTAGACTTTGTGTAAAAACTCTCTGAAGCAACAAATAAAAAATAAATAAGGGAACATCTGAATTTACTGATGTGATTCCTGCGAGTGTGTTCGATCAATATTTGTCATTCGGAACAACAGTCTGCGACTGAAAAGAAGAAGCAGCAGCAGCAGCAGCAGTGGCAGTTTCTTTTTTTGTCCAAAGTTTAAAGCTTTAAGGCTGAAAGAGCACGTCTGACTTGACTCATAGAAACCCTGCAGGACTAATAATACTGCAGTCTGCTTTTTGTTCAGAAATCCATTCTGGCTGCTGTCAAAGCCCATTTTTACCTTTTTATTTCAATCTTTTTCATCATTTTTTAGTCTAAAACTGCTCTTTAGGCTTCTATTTTGTATTAAAAAACACCTTGGAAGAGCAGTATTATCAGAGCTCTGTATAGAATATTCATAGTTTTTAAATTATGGCTGGTATTACTGTCCTTTTTACTTCTAGACAGGGCTGGGCGATATGGACCAAAAGTCATATCCCGATATATTTAGGCTGAATATCGACATATGATATATATCCTGATATTTTTATCACAAAGTGAGAGCAAATGTTCAGTCAAAGTCAAATATGACACGTCACAAGTAGTTTTATTGAAATTGTTTATTTAAGTGAACAAAAATACTGTATAACAACAGGAGAACCTTTTTTAAAATCAAAGCTTCATAAAGTGCACATTTAAATAAAAATAGCCTATGAAATAAAATAGGCCAATCTTTTTCTGAAATAAATATATTTAAATGAGAAAATAACGAACATTACAAAAGAACTAAATATGACAAACCCTGGTAAGGGCAGCATTTATATATAAAGAAAGATTTTTTTTTAACTATACCGATATATGTCATATGGTTGAATTCCATATCACATTTAAAAATGAACACTGCAAAAAGGTGTGTCTAAAAACAAGATAAAAACAGTAAATCTGAAGGAAATGATCTTGCTGCATGGACAGATAATTTACCTTGACAAGATTTCTTAAATTAAGATTATTAAATCTAGAAATAAGCATGAGAAATAAGTGCTTAAAATAAGAAATTAACTCTTAAAACAAGATAAATTATGTAAAAACTTCTAAATCTAAAGTTTTTTTTAAGAAACAAATAATCGTCAGGTCACTCTGCTCGGGCCAGTTCATCTCTGCTGGCAGCTTTAATTTATCTTGTATGGAATTAGACCATATCACATTTATCAATATAGTTAAATTGTTTTCTTTCTTTATATATAAATGCTGTCCTTACTAGAGTTTGTCATATTTAGTTCTTTTGTAATGTTCATTAATCTTTTCTCATATAAATATAAATATTTCTGACCATATGATACTCTAATATGTTTCATCAGACTATAATAGATCCAATTGAAGCATTTTTAGCCATTTTAAAATTTGACCATTTTTGACAAAAATCAACAGATGTAGTATGACTTTTTTTTTTGAAGAGGTTATTTTTGGAGATCCCATAATGTGGTAATTTCTATTTTTTGTGGTAAAATGTGGTAACAAGTTGATTTTCTAACCTCTAGGCCACAGACCACCCAAATATAATAGTGTTTTTCAGCTACTTTCAGACAAACTACACCACCATTGGCCTATTCTATTTCATAGGCTATTTTAATTTAAGATATTTTTTTATTTAAATGTGCACTTTGTGGAGCTTTCTGTCATATTTAGCTTTGACTTTGACTGAACATTTGCTCTCACTTTCTATCATATATCGATATTCAGCCTAAATATATCGGGATATGACTTTTGGTCCATATCGCCCAGCCCTATCTAGAAGTAAAAAGGACAGTAATACCAGCCATAATTTAAGAACTATGAATATTATATACAGAGCTCTGATAATACTGCTCTTCCAAGGTGTTTTTTAATACAAAATAAAAGCCTAAAGGGCAGTTTTAGACCATATCGCCCAGCCCTACTGCAGTGTATCAATATATTTTTTTATATGGATGTATTTTTTTATATGGATATATCGCCCAGCCCTACTTCTAGGAATGAGAAACAACAGCTAATGTGACTGTATAAAAAGAAGAAGAAAGAAAATAATCCATCGCTGTGCTGAAATTCAGTGGCGTTCTCCTTTAAAATAAGTTTAACAACCTCCAGTTCCTAATTAATAAAATGTCCTCTTAGTAAAGCTCCGGAAAGCTGCCAAAAACCTCCAGCACAGGAGGAGGAGAGCTGGGAATCACTGAGAGACGCTCAGGATGCTGAGGGGGAAATAAAAAAAGTGCAGTGCTGCTCTCTGCTGGTCCATTAGAGTGATTCAGTGTCGGCACTAATGAGGAGCAGTGGATGGAAATGTTTTCCTCTTAACGCAGCGTTTCCTCTTTATTATTACTATAATAAAAACCCATCATCTAGTCTTATTGTCTCTTCTTAAATAAATGGTGGAACATTACGGTCCAGACAGTCTATAAATCAAAGTAAAACCATTATCAGAGGTAATAAAGAGTCAAAGAGCCAGAGGGAAACACACGGGGATGAATACAGATACGAGGAGGGAAATAACAATTGGTCTTCAATCTGCCGTGTGCTTTGTTTCATTATGTTTTCAGTAGGAAGGAGATTAACGAGAGCAGAGCAGCAAGGAGCCTACCGGCCGCCACATTCAGCATCTTTTCACCTGTTCAGCATTTTAAATTCAGACACAGACAGGTGGAATGGACGGATGGAGAAAGTAAAGCGAGGATTCCACCTGCTGGTGATAGAGGGCAGTGGAGGAAATACAGTCAAAACCATCACAGTCATAAATCAGCATCAAAATACCATTATTTTTTATTTATTTATTTTTCGTTGTTTTTTCTTTTATTATATTTATTTATATTGACAGTTATTTTTCATTTATTTATTCATTTATTTTTCATTGTTGTTGTTTCTTTTAATATATTTACTATTATTTTTTATTTATTTAATTACCTATCGTTATTGTTTCTTTTAATATATTTATTTATATTTCCTATTATTTTTTATTTATTTATTTATTGTTGTTGTTTCTTTTAATATTTTTCCTATAATTTTTTTTTTATTTAATTACTTATTGTTATTGTTTCTTTTAATATATTTATTTATATTTACTATTATTTTTTATTTATTTAATTACTTATTGTTATTGTTTCTTTTAATATATTTATATTTACTATTATTTTGTATTTGTTTATTTTTCATTGGTGTCGTTTCTTTTAATATATTTATTTATATTATTATAATTTGTAATTTATTTATTTATTGTTGTTGTTTCTTTTAATATATTGATTTATATTTACTATTATTTTTTTTATTTTTTTCGTTGTTGTTTTTTTATTTTATTTATCGTTTTTCATTGTTGTTATTTCTTTTAATATATTTATTTATATCTACTGTTATTTTTTATTTATTTATTTTTCGTTGTTGTTGTTGTTTCTTTTAATATATTTACTATTATTTTTTATTTATTTAATGACCTATTGTTATTTTTTCTTTTAATATATCTATTTATATTAACTATTATTTTGTATTTATTTATTTTTCATTGTTGTTTCTTTTAATATATTTACTATTATTTTGTATTTATTTATTTTTCATTGTTGTTGTTTCTTTTAATATATTTACTACTATTTACTATGTATTTTATGCATGTATTTATAATTTCTGAAAACTGCCTCCCTACCTGTCTACAAACCGTCCTAACTGTAGATTCAAATACTGAGGCTTCAATGTTTTAGTTGAGTTTCTTTCAAAAGATTGTCATACATTTTCATACATTATGGTGTGATGCAAAACACAATTTAGTAGTAAGATTTGTTAACAGGATTTGTTTTATTTAGTTAAAAAAGGCTTGTAAACACGAGATGACTAAATGTTTGGGTGGCTTTAGATCATGGGTCTCAAACTTGCGGCCCGCGGGCCAATTGTGGGCCTCGTGACGATATGTTGTGGCCCCCACCTTGATATGAAAGTTTAATGTGAGTTTTATATGAATGGCACTTTACCGTGTTGTGTGTGGAAGGTCCCTTTAATTACTTTTTTTGGTAATTTTGTGTCTTTTTTAAGTAATTTAGTTTTTTTTCTGTCATTTTGTGTCTTATTTAAGTCATTTAGTGTTTTTTCAGTCATTTTGTGTCTTGTTTTGTAACTTTCTGTCTTTTTTTGATCATTTTGTGTCTTTAAGTAATTTAGTGTTTTTTCAGTCATTTTGTGTCTTGTTTTGTAATTTTGTGTCTTTTTTTGGTCATTTTGTGTCTTTTTTAGGTCATTTTGTGCCTTTTTAAAATAATTTTGTGTCTTTTTTGGCAATTCTGTGTCTTTTCTGGTCATTTTGTGTCTTTTTAAAGTAATTTAGTGACTTTTTTTGGTCATTTTGTGTCTTTTTTTTGGTAATTATGTGTCTTTTTTTGGTCGTTTTGATACTGCCTCCAGCGGCCCCCAGGTAATGAGAGTTTGAGACCCCTGCTTTAGATGAATGTGTTGTGAGAGGACGTGTCAGAGAGAAATGTCAGACCAATATCACTTATATTGTTGCAGCAGCAGCAGCAGCAGAGCGGCTATTAGCTGCTGAGTGAGAACACTGGAGTACATGTCTCTGTCTTGGCCTTTAATCAGTGTGATTTATGGCCAACATCAGCTCAAACAATAACAACACATCAGCTATTAGAAGTCTCCTTCCATCACACTGACGTAGCTGCTCTGCTGCTCAAACTATAAATACTTCAGTGTAGAAATAAACAAAGCTTGCGTTGCATTTCTGGCTGTTTGTGACATTGAAGCGGAGCAGAATGACTGTCTTCCTCCCTGGACACTGACAGGCTCACCTGTCCTTCACACCTTTACAATGTGGACAGTTACAGGTGTGTATGCAAGCTGCTGCCTCCAAATGAGGGCCAGTGTGTGTGTGTGTGTGTGTGTGTGTGTGTGTGGGCCGGTGCCAGCATCTTGTGTGTGTGTGACAGCAGCGAGGTACCAAGGACAGGTCCTCACAGCGCTGAGTGGCCCGCAGGCGCTCGCCAAGATATCTGCTGCACCAGCAGAGAACAGAGCTCCAGACACACACACACACACACACACACACACACACACACCGCCAGCATGTGTGTGTGTGTGTCGAGTCACATTGGTGAAAGGGCTTGCGTTAAAACCAAAAAGAAAACTATTAAATCATTTTTTATTTATGTAATTACTTACCGTTATTGTTTCTTTTAATATATTATTTATATTTACTATTATTTTGTATCTATTTATTTTTCGTTGTTGTTGGTTCTTTAAATATATTTATTAGGGCCACGGGGCAATCGCACCGAGCACTGGTCCCATACAGCAATAGCTGTAGGGACCAGTGTTATACTACTGTTATACTGTGGATTTCTTCTTCTTCCTCTTCCGGACGCAATTTCGTCCCGCTACTAGTTGATTATATATCAAAACGTGTGGTTTGATCGGGATCGATGTGCTATTACTTTTCTCTACAGATTACTATTTTTTTACGCGAAAAACTGCCCAAAATTTTGCATTGAAATGAATGGGACGGCCAGAAAAAAATGAGCGAAGAAGAACAATAATTGGAGATTTTTAAACGTCTACTTCTCCGGCATAATTTCACCTAGAGACTCCATTTAAACTTTAAACAGTAGACACAAGTCTTGTGTATCGGTGAATTAATCCACGTTTCGATAGGTCATATAGTTTTTTATCAATCCCTGTTCAATGACCATGATCATTTTTGGAGAAATTCTGAGATTATAATGGGTGTGTATTGCACGGAATGTTCGTGTCACAGTGTGTGACATCATCGCCAGAGTGTAGAGGGAGAGAAAAAACTGTCAAAAAATACATTTGAAAACTGCGCTCCAGGCCGCAAATTCCACTCTACAGAAATAATTTATACATAGAAACGTAGGAAAATTTGTCTTCTCCCTCACAATCCTCTAAAGGTAAAGCTGTCAGAGTTATAGTTTGGGCGTAGGACGCACAGATGATCCACCAACACCACCAACAGCCTCATTGGCTCCCATATTAAAAACGCAGGAAGATTTCTAAAAAAGAGAGATGGGACAGTTTTTTTAGATTGCTCTAACAAAGCTATTTATTTCATTTTTCTTAAAAAAAAACATATGTAGACGTTCAGGAAGAACTCAGGACGCTCAAAGTGAAGTCGGATCAATGATAGGTATTATGGTTTTGCCAAAAATGCTTTCTGTTCGAGGCCAGAAATTCCAGTCTGTCCACCTCTGGCTGCTGTCACTGTTCCGGTTCATTCAGGCGTCAGTTAATTCTGTTGATTGCTTTGATCTGATTGCCTTTGATCCTTTGATGTGATTACAGTTACAGATACACGCACACACACATGCACGTAAGCGCGCACACTCCTCCAGATACACATGCTTCAAACACACACACACACACACACACACAGGTAACTTTATGTGATTTTAATAACACACACACACGTAACTTTATGCCATTGTCGCTACACACACACACAAATGCGCGCGTAAGCGCTCACTCTTCCAGATACACGTTTCACACACATACTCACACACACACATTTTGAGGTTAAAGGTCATAGGTTGCTGTATGAATAAATACTTGAAGAGGAATGCTAGTTGTAGGTGTGCTCCTTGTATATTATATAGTATCATAACATTACTAGTATAAATTGTTATAAATCTCTGAAGAATCTCATCATAGTGTACACACACCGGCAGTAGCCCCCGTGGCCCTTTCACAATTTCCCCAGAGGAAATTTTCTACTTTATATTTACAATTATTTTTTATTTATTTATTTTTCGTTGTCGTTTCTTTTAATATATTTATTTATATTTACTATTAAAAAAGAGCACCCCCGGCCACAAATCACAACACTGACACACCGCCAGCGTGTGTGTGTGTCTGTGTGTGTGTGTGTGTGTGTGTGTGTGTGTGTGTGTGTCGAGTCACACTGGTGAAACAGCTTGCGTTAAAACCAAAAAGAGAAAATGATGGTCTGGACTTTAAGTAGTGGACAGAGCGAGGTGCCATGGAGGAAAATGGAATTGCAATCAATAAGTGTGACTCCATGACAGGAAATGTAGGGCAGTGTGTGTCTGTGTGTGTCAGTGTGTGTGTGTGTGTGTGTGTGTGTCGACAGGAGTGAAGGGAGGAACCACAGCGAGAGGAGGAGGTGAGTCACCACTCTGCAGTGGTCTCAGGGAGAGACAGACACACCCAGATAGACTGTGACTGCAGCAGCAAGGACGTGGAGGAGCACAAACCCTCAAACAAACTGATCAATCACTGCAGAGCTCTGGACCTGAGTCAATCACACAGGGACCCAATGCTTGCTTTAAAGATCAATAACGTCTAATACACTGCCTCTGCTGCGCCTGGAGCCGCTGCATCCAGTGGAGCGGAGACAAAGAGTGAAAATATCACAAGTTGACAACAACAATCTGAAGTCCAGGTTCAGAAGTTTCACTGTTTGTCCCTGTGTGATGCAGTGAAAGTGGAAAAGTCTTCAGGGATTATAACTGAAACTAATAAAAAGATGTGAACTCTTTTATGAAGACTAGAGACTAGCTTTAAGTCATGGATATTAAATGTAAAGATGAAATAACATCTCCTAAATGGATACATGGAAATTATTACTATTAATTTACTATTAAAAATATAGAATAATATGTTAATATGGTATATTACTTACTATAATAACTACTACGTGATGAATATAGCTTTAGTGTATTAAATGTATAAAAAGTAAAGAATGTATAAAAGATCCTGATTTTGAAGCTTTCCGGCAATTGTATGAATAAATAAATAGTTTGTATGATATGATAACACAATAAAGCCTATTGTTGTACTCTCCTGTGTGAGTTTAATACTTTTTCTCATTTAATAACAGTGAACATAACAGCTTTTAGTGAAATTATAAAGAATTGATAATAAATGTGCAGAAATTTGAGCTAGTATGTGCTTGTTATTATCAATTTAGACATATTTTTAAACACAAGTTGTGTAAATTTTACATAACTTGCAACACAGACACACACACACACACACACACACGTTCCTTTGTACTGTATTTAATTGCATGTAGGTCAAAATGAATCAGCAAATTATTAAAAAAACATAAATAAAAACTGAACGCAATAAAGTGTCACAACAATTTTGGATTGGGGATGTTACCACGGCTGCATGGTTTTAATTATTGACTGCTGGCTGTTCTTTCAATTAATCAATTAACCTTTTTATTCAAAATGACATTTTCAAATGTTGCGTCTGTCTGACTGAACACTCTGAGGATTTAATTAACAAAACAGCTTCCAAAGCAAACATTCATTCTTTTCACCAGAGGGCTAAATGAAATGACTTGTTCCTAACTGAAATGACTTGTTTCTAAATGAAATGACTTGTTCCTAACTGAAATGACTTGTTTGGCCGTCAAAACAGTCACCAAATGATTTTCTGTTGAAGAACTAATCAACCGATCCAATAATCAATTAATCAATAGTTTTAGCTCTCGTTCAAACTTTGACTCAACATTCTGGAGGAGAATATAATCGACTATGTTTGCCCAATATTATAATTGTGATTAAAACTGCTGTGATGGTCTATGTGGGCCACTTAATCACGTGATTGATAGATAAATGTATATTACATAAATGTTATGTATTAGTTAAATACAATGCTGCCCTTCAAAGTCTAACTGCAATAACTAGGCAAAAGGTAAAACGAAGAAAAACGACTTAAAAGTTTTTTAATGTTTTTAACTGGTGTAATTGATGATGTCATTTTTATACTCAAAAATCATGATGATTTATTTGACCTTTGACCCCAAAATGTAGTTACTATATTGCAGTAAAAGGTTCTAATCGTAAAGCAAAAGCAGACTGGAGTAACTTTAATGTTGTCGTCTTCTTTCAGCTTTTATATTTTGTTTTCAGTGAATAAACATTTAAAAGTTGATTTTGTTATAAATGTGTTTAAGTGTTCAACAACTCTATTTGAAGATTTGTGTATTTTAGACCTAATATTATAAAGAAATATTATATTTTAGTCTTAATATAATTTTATCTCACTTTTTTTTACTTCATTACGATCTAGATAACAATTTCCCTTTCAAATAAACTTATAATTTCTATTATTTTTATGTTTTAATTAATTAATAGTATATATATCCAAAGCAGACTGTGGTAAGTGCAATTACTGCTTGGTTTTGAGTTGGATTTTGTGGTTTTCTTTTTTTTTTTTTTTTTTAGAATTTTATTTCATTAATTTCTGGTGTTCATCATATTAGGTACCAGGAAGGACATAAGAACAAAATAAATAAATAAAACAAATAGCACTTTCAGAATTTCATCAATATCATTTTCATAGTATTTCATCAAAATCAAAGTTACTTCAGAATGTATCTGTCTTATAATGTTCAATGCTTCCCTCAATACTAATAATTGGTTGTACCGACCCACCACCCCTGTAGTAATAATAATAATAATAATAATAATAATTATAATAATAATTAAACTTTTTTTATTATTTTTTTTTATTTTTTGTTTTTTGTTTGTTTGTTTGTTTGTTTGTTTTTGTTTTATTTTTTATTTAATTTTTATTTAATTTTTATTTTATTTTATTTTATTTTATTTTATTTTTATTTTATTTTATTTTATTTTTATTTTATTTTATTTTTATTTTTTGGGGGGGGGATTTTGTGGTTTTCATATCATTATTTGTCTGAAATAAAGCAAAATTAAAATCTAAAACTTTGTCACAAAATAAAACAGACATCAAGGAGTTCATTTTTAGTTCTAACTCAGTTTCGACCTAAACTGTAGTTACTGCAGTTAGACTTTGTAGGACAGAGTATGGAAGCACTTTTCTTGTTTCTGCATGAATGAATCATGATTGACAGTTTTCTTATATATTTATAAAATGTCTTATCTTTCAAACTTCATTTTCTGTCAACAGGTCGAGCTGATAGTGAGATTTAAGAGCGCCCTCTGCTGGAGCACAAGATAAACTACTTCATACACTCAAACAGATCATTTCAGTGCCAATAATCATTTTTCCCAGTGGTGGAAAAAGTATTTATACCTCTTACTTCAGTAAAAGTACTAATACAACTATGTGAAATTACTCCACTAAAAGTAAAAGTCCTGCAATCAAAACTTACTGAAGTAAAAGTACAAAAGTATCAGCATCAAAATGTACTTAAAGTATCAAAAGTAAAAGTACTCGTGATGCAGAATGGAAACTCAGATATTTTCTTCATTTGTATCGATGCATTTATGTATGTGGCGCTTTTATTTTGTAATAAAATAGGCCTCATTTTAACTTCTTGATGTACTGTTATGAGGTTAAATGTATCATGTTTTTTATGTAGTATAGTATAAAGTTACTTCAAATGGAAATACTCAAGTAAAGTACAAGTACCTCAAAATTGTACTCAAGTACTGTTCTTGAGTAAATGTACTTATTTACATTCCACCACTGATTTTTTTCCTATGTTGGAATGAAGGTTTGAATTTCAAATTAAAAGCCTCAGCACTGTCACTTGTCTTATGAAGGTAAATCAGCAATATTTTTTTTCACATTACATTAATTCAGGTGGTAACTGGTTAGTTTTTGTTAGGGCTGGGCGATATATCGATATAAAAAATATATAGATATATTTTTGAATGTGATATGGAATTAAACCATATTGCATATATCGATATAGTTCAATTATTTCTCTTTCTTTATATATAAATGCTGCCCTTACTAGGGTTTGTCATATTTAGTTCTTTTGTAATGTTCATTATTCTTTTCTCATATAAATATATTTATTTCAGAAAAAGATTGGCCTATTTTATTTCATAGGGTATTTTTATTTAAGATATATTTTTTTATTTAAATGTGCACTTTATGGAGCTTTGATTTTTTTTTTAAAGGTACTCCTGTTATACAGTATTTATGTTCACTTAAATAAACAATTTCAATAAAACTACTTGTGACATGTCATATTTGGCTTTGACTGAACATTTGCTCTCACTTTGAGATAAAATATCAGGATATATATCGATATTCAGCCTAAATATATCAGGATATGACTTTTGGTCCATATCGCCCAGCCCTACTTGTCGTATAGTGTGAAAAAATGATACGACAAGAACAAAAAAATAATTTAGACCAGGGGTCTCAAACATAAATTACCTGGGGGCCGCTGGAGGCAGTATCAATAATGACCAAAAAAACCCACAAAATTACTAAAAAAAGACACAAAATGACAAAAAAAGACACAAAATGGCTGAAAAACCACTAAATTACTTTAAAAAAGACACCAAATGCCAAAAATAATACAAAATGACCAAAAAATACACAGAATTACTTAAAAAGACACACAATTATTTTAAAAAAGACAATAAATGGCCCAAAAAAGACACAAAATTACTAAAAAAAGACACACAATTATTTAAAAAAGACACAAAATTCATATAAAACTCACATTAAACTTTCATATCAAGGTGGGGGCCACAAAATATCGTCACGAGGGCCGCAATTGGCCCGCGGGCCGCGAGTTTGAGACCCCTGCTATAGACTCTTATTTATTTGAGAGGCCATGTAAAGCAAATTCTGTGCAGGATTATTATTTCTTCGGGCAAAAAGCACCACTGAGTTCTAGGAAAAACATGACATCAACTTGGGATTTATGTGGCTTTTTCACAACCTCCATTTATTGTTTGGATATAAATAGCTGTGACACAGTGAATGAGACTCATGAGGCCTGATGATGATGATGATGATGATGATGATGATGATGCTGTATGAGTAACAGAAGGAAACGTCCTCAGGGTGCAGCAGGGCACCGACGGATGCAGACACAGTTGTATCACTAGATACAACTTTACTGCAGCTCAGACAGAGAACGTGATTATTTACTTCATCTGCTGCTAAAACCACAAAAAAACATCAATGGCACTTTACCGTGTTGTGTGTGGAAGGAAAATTGCTTTTTTTGGTAATTTTGTGTCTTTTTTTAAATAATTGTGTGTCTTTTTAAAATAATTTTGTGTCTTCTTTTAATAATTTTGCGTCTTTTTTTTTATAATTGTGTGTCTTTTTTGTAATTCTGTGTCTTTTTTTAATAATTTTGTGTCCTTTTTGGTAATTCTGTGTTTTTTTGTCATTTTGTGTCTTTTTTCGGTCATTTTATGTCTTTTTTTTGTAATTTTGTGTCTTTTTTGGGTCATTTTGTGTCTTTTTTAATAATTTTGTGTCCTTTTTGGTAATTCTGTGTTTTTTTTGTCATTTTGTGTCTTTTTTCGGTCATTTTATGTCTTTTTTTAGTAATTTTGTGTCTTTCTTGGGTAAATGTGTCTTTTTTTAGTAATTTTGTCTTTTTTTAGTAATTTTGTCTTTTTTGGTAATTTTGTGTCTTTTTTAATAATTTTGTGTCTTTTTGAAATAATTGTGTGTCTTTTTTAATAATTTTGTGTCTTTTTGGGTCATTTTGTGTCTTTTTTTTTATAATTGTGTTTCTTTTTTGGTAATTCTGTGTATTTTTTGGTCATTTTGTGTTTTTTTTTTGTTTTTTTATAAATTTTGTGTCTTTTTAAAGTAATCTAGGTTTAGGTTATTTGCTGCCTCCAGCGGCCCCCAGGTAATTTGAGTGTGAGGCCCCTGATCTAGATAAACATCAAGGGAAAAAGCATGATTGATATTGAGTTTGGACTGATAAAGGAAGCATCGTCTGCAGTGGGAAGTGGAGGATCCCGCTGGCAGCAGGACCCCCGGCTGAGGGGGTCTGCTGCTGGAGATTACACTTGACGTCAGAGGGCTGCATGGGCATGGTGATGACGCAGAAGGCTTTTAATCTCAGTCATAGGTAGCCCCGATACGAGCCGTTCAAAGTCACACTCAAAAGTCTGGGAATTCCATGCTTCCAAAGCATACAAAGCTTATAACCACCATGCAAAAGTGACATTTTGGTGCATTGTATCTATGCCGAATTAACAACTTGTTCCTAAAGATTTATGAAACCTCTTCGGTAATACTGTGGTTTAGAGTCCGTGCACGGGAAAGCAAAACTTTCAGTTTTTTGCATGGACTTTGGTGGGTGGTTTTCCTGCAGGAGTGCATCTAGAGTCCCAGGATGAAGGTGTTGGCTGCAGCAGCAGCAGACCTGCAGGATCTGATCCCGGGTCGGTTTCTACTCCGGACATTCAGCGAGAAAACGACACCTCTTGTTTTAATGTCGCCAACACACAACACGCACGTTTTCCGCTCATAAATAAACCAGTCAAGGACGTGAATGACATCGATACTGTCGGGCAAAACCTGCGTCAAGTCAGCAACAACCACCACGAACACAAACCGGAAATACAAGCCACCTGCTTTCACAATAAACGTGCATTTTCCAGGGCAAACATTTAACCCAGGGGTCTCAAAGTCAAATTAAATGGGGGCCGCTGGAGACACTTAATTACTTTTAAAAGAAATTAAAAAAAAGACACAAAATGACAGAAAAAGAAACAAAATGACACACACAAAAAAAAGACAAAATGACAAAAAAACTTGCTTGAAAAAAGGGCACGAAATTACTTAAAAAATGCAAAGAATTACCAAAAAAGACACAAATTGACCCAAAAAAGACATAAAATCACCCCAAAAAAAGGACACAAAATGACCCAAAAAAGACACAAAATGATCCAAAAAGACACAAAATTACTAAAAAAAAAAACACACAATTATTAAAAAAGACACAAAATGATTTTAAAAGACACAAAATTACCAAAAAAAAGACACAATTATTTAAACAAAGAGTAATTAAAGGGACCTTCCACACACAACATGGTAAAGTACCATTCATATAAAACTCACATTAAACTTTCATATCAAGGTGGGGGCCACAAAATATGGTCACGAGGGCCACAATTGGCCCGCGGGCCGCGAGTTTGAGACTGATGGTTTAAAATGACAAAAAAGTGACGTTACGTGATGGGAAGGACAAACATGTCAAAGCCTCATGTCATTATAACTTGTTGGCGATGTTATATATTAAATTATATATATAAAACATCTAGCTTTAAGTAATGGATATTAAATGTAAAGATGGAATAACATCTTCTAAATGGATACATGGAAACTCCATCCATCCATTTACTTCCGCTTATCCGGGGCCGGATTGCTGGGGCAGCAGGATAAGCAGGGCATTTACTATTAAAAATATCAAATAATATGTTAGTAAGGTATATTAACTACTACGTGATGAATATAGCTATAGTGTATTAAATGGATAAAATGTAAAGAATGTATAAAAGATCCTGATTTTGAAGATTTGCTATCTTTTATATTCTTGGTTTTATTTTTTTCTTCACTATTCCCATTGTTAACTCTTTAAGTTTGTTGTAATTTAAGTTTTATTTACAGTATATTTTATGTCGGAGCCCAGGAAGAATAGCTGCAGTTGTGCTGCAGATAATGGGGATCCAAATAAAACAATAAACAACAATAAACAAGACATGTTTTTCTATTATCTGTTTGTTATTACTGTCGTATAACTATGACATTTTTAGGTGGAGGCTTTCAATAAGCCCATCTGGGGGTTTTTCTGCTTCTCCCTGCACTTTAAACTATTTGTTATCTTTGTCATTTTATGTAATTCTAACTGTGCAAATAAATAAACCTAAACCTAAGCAGGTCCTGTTCTTTACCATATAAGTGCAATAATATTATAGAGAAATATATTTATATTCATATTATCTAATAACTACCTCTCGTACATAGCTATTTAGTCTATATTCAATATGTTTTTGCCATTCAATTATTTATTCTTGTTGTGATATTTTATACCTTGTATACCTCTATACCTTATTGTCCTTAAGTGTTTGTGTGTTGTTGTTATTAATTTATTTGATGCACTATGGGAGCTGCACTATAATTTCGTTGTGCTATGTACAATGACAATAAAGGCGTTTCTCTTCTATTCTATTCTAAACAATAATAAATTGAGTTAGATAATTCACGTTTCAGCTATGCTAAACAGAATTAGAGCTGCAACAATTAATCAATTAATCGAACAATAATCAATTGTTAATTTAATCGTCAACTATTTTGATAATCTAATAATTGGTTTGAGCATTTTTTTTTTAAAGACAATAAGTCCAAATTCTCTGTTTTCAGCTTCATCAATGTAATTATTTCTGGTTTCTTTGTTCCTTTATGACAATAAACTGAATATCTCTTTGGTTTGTGGACAAAACAAGAGATTTGAGGACGTCATCTTGTGGTTTAGGAAACACTGATTGATATTTTTATACATTTTATTCACCAAACAACTAACCGATTAATCGCTTAAATAATCGGCAGATTAATCGATAATGAAAATAATCGTTAGTTGCAGCCCTAAACAAAATCAGTTATTTAATATTTAATTTCGTGATTTCATGCATATAACTTATTGTTGTATTTTATTTCTATTTTAAGTAGAACAGCCTTTTCGTAATTAAAAAATATTTTCTACTTTACTCTTGTAATTAATTAAATATTCGAATATTCGAATATTCGAAATAAACCGAATGATATTTTTCAACATGTTATGGACCAAACAACTAATCGATTAATGGTTTAAATAATCGACACATTAATCGATAAAACAATTATTAGTTGTAGCCCTAAACAAAATCAGTTATTTAATATTTAATTTCGTGCTTTCATGCATCTAATTTCTTGTCGTATTTGTTGCATTAAGTTGTTTTTTTCTTCCTTCTGAAATATTATAATGCAAAAAAGCCCAAAAGGAGATTTTACTTTGAAAAACAGTAACCGGAAGTTGTGCATGTTGTTGATACTTTGCAAAAATGTCGCTCAATAGCAGCTCTTCGTTTTGGTTTAATTCTAACAGGCATATATATATCTGTTTGTATTCCACCCAACATACATAAACACAACATGAAAAATATATATTTTTTATACTGAGGATGACATTAAGACTCACCTTTTGCCTCGCAGTCAGCACAATACTTGTTGTCTTCTTCCCTCAGCAGTTTGGACAGAATGGCCTGATGCTGCTCGTTCAGTTTCTGGGCTTTTTCTCTCTCCGACCGCGTCGTCATGGTGCCCAAACTCTGTGTAGTTTAGTCCTGTTAGTGTGGAGTTGATAGAATAAAGCCAGCGAGTCCTCGGTTTGTGTTAAACAGGGTGGGACATGTCCCTGAAGCCGCACTGTGCCGCCTGCAACCTGCTAACAAGGTAATATGGATCTAACACAGCATCATCCGTGCTGCCTTCACGACCGTCGGAATTTTTACAGCATCGCATGAATCAGACACGGAATCGGCTTTTAGCGACGAAATATGTTTTTTAGGGGTGGGCGACATGGCGCTTAAAGGGTATCACGATATTTCTCCTCCTCAAATTGATTAAACATTTACGGCTTTCTTCTCGTAATTTATGAAATATTTTTTACGACTTTATTCTCGGTATTAATTAAATGTTTTCAACGTTATTCTCGTAATTAATTAAATATTTTTTACGACTTTATTTAATCAATTACGAGAATAAAGTCGAAAATATTTATTTAATCACGAGAATAAAGTCGAAAAAATTTAATTAATTGCGAGAATAACGTTGAAAATATTTAATTGATATCGAGAATAAAGTCGTAAATATTTAATAAATTACGAGAATAAAGTTGTGAAAAATATTTAATTAATTACGAGAATAACGTTGAAAATATTTAATTATTATCCAGAATAAAGTCAAAAATATTTAATAAATGACGAGAATAAAGTCGAAAATATTTAATTAAGTACGGGAATAACATTGAAAATATTTAACTAATATCGAGCATCATCCGTGCTGCCTTCACGACCGTCTGAATTTTTACAGCATCACATGAATCAGACACGGAATTGGCTTTAGCGGCGAAATATCTTTGCTGTGGGTGGGCGATATCTATGAAGGTATTATTGGTGCAAAATATTTGAACACCTCTAACAGTGGACTTTGTAGTTGTGTACAGTGATTGTGTATGCGAATCAGTACATTTGAAGTCACATTGTTGTACAACAATAATTGTTATTGTTGGTAAGTCTCATTGTTTCAATCAATGTATTTGTATCTTCCAAATATACTTAAATGAGATTTGAAAATGAGCTAAAAAGGTTTTGAATGCTTATTTATCATCTTTGGCGTTTTTTAATGTGCCCCTCTGATTAAACACTGGCCCCTCCTTGGCCCCCACAGTAACACTGGTCTAGAACCGCCACTGTCATCAACATGTGAGCCGCATTTAAATGTTGCATGTTATTACATTTATACAATTAACAACTTTATATAGTGGTGGGTAGTTTTGGGTCTTTTTTTGGGTCATTGTGGGTCTTTTTTTAGTCCTTTTGGGTCATTTTTTGGTAATTTTAGTCATTTTGTGTCTTTTTGTGTCTTTTTTTAGTCCTTTTTATGTCTTTTTGTGTTTTTTTTGTCATTTTGTGTCTTTTTTAGTCATTTTGTGTCTTTTTTGAGTCATTCTGTGTCTTTTCCTGTCTTTTTTAGTCATTTTGTGTCTTTTTCACTCCTTTAGTCCAACATAAAATGTGATTTTGAATCTTTTTTTTACTTCCAAAACACTATCATGCTCAATAAAGAATTTTAAATGTTGCAAATGTGAACAAAGGTGTCAAATCTAACATATAAGAGGGTTCCATCCAGTTCTATCATTTGATACTAAATCTATTTGAGCTTGTCTCCAGTTTTACTTGGTATATCATCATCAAACTGAAACTGGCCTCATGGAGTTTACAGCCAGAACTTTAGAGGTAAATTTACAGTAGGGCTCCACGCTGCTTTGTTTTCTAGTCTGGATGGAGGCAACAAGTCTGGATTATTTGGAGCTTCTGGACACTCCACAGGGTTAATAGTAATACGTAGTAAAGAAACAGTAGTCTTTTCATTTGGGTTGCATGAAAAAATTACCATATGACCTTTAATGTTGACAGACAGCAGGACCAACAGACAGTGTTAGACATCGACATGGCACAGGCAAGGTAGCAGCTATTCACTAACGGAAAAAAAGTCAACAGGAATTAAAGTACAACTGGTCAAAAACAAACAGTGGTAAGAGATTTCATTAAAAAGTGTATCATAATAAAAAAATTGACATCGAGAGGAAGTGTTATCAGGAGAGAAAGTACAAATAATACAAAAACAATTACAATAAATTAATATCAAATATATATTATGTGTATATATAGTACATGTACCACATTATGTGTAATTACATGTGATTGTACCGGATATATTCAACAAAATCTAGTCGTAAAGCTTCATTCTGGTTATCAGGAGCATTTGTTAGCTTAGAAAAGTCATCTGTTAAATCTGAAACGATGAGTAAGAAATGTTCGAACCTTTACTAGTTTACTTCCTCTCTAGAACACTTTCAACAAACGAGCATCTCAGACATTAGAGGACAGCAACATGCATTAATTAAGCTTAAATTCACATTAATTTCGTTTCTTCACCTTCGTGGTCTTTCACTTTAAAACAGTATAACATCACAGGACAAGTTCCCCATGAATGTCAAATAATACATGAAATAAATAGGACATTTTTTTTACCAAAGTGGTCATTTAATTAACCTTTTAATGCACAACATGTGTCTAAAATGACCTGCATTAATTTCCCATGTTATTTAATGCTGGCTGTGTGTTTGAATATCTTTTTTTTTATCATTATATCCATTTTTATAAGATAAATAGTTTTTGTATTATTACATCAAGTTTACACACATGGGTCAAAAATGACCTCGTGCATTAGAAGCGTAGTGATGCAAAAAGTGAGTATATGTGTAACTATGTTTGTCTTATTTTGAAGGTTTAACTTTAAAAGAGTTGTTAGAACCACCAGATTACATTGGAAAATCACATATTTTAACATTTGAGATTTATTAGAGACACAAAATAATAATTTTCATTGGAAAAATACCAATTTAACAAAATAGGATAGTTAATATTTGTGTCTTCTTTGTCAGGTTTTAAATTGGTGACAACATATAAACACCTTCTAATGCACAACATGGGTCAAAAATGACCTTGTGCATTAGAAGCGTGGTGATAAAAAAATGTTTTTTATTCAAAAAGTAAGAAATGAAAACAAAAAATGAGGATGTATGATGATCAAAAACAAGTTATTTTAGGTAAAACCTGCAATACTGAATGATGAAAGTAATTTAATGCAAATATGTAGAATATTAAAACTTAGTCGGGTCACTTTAGACCCATGTTGTGCATCATTGTGACCACTAGAGGGCAGCGCAGGATAATTCTGTCAGTCAAGTCCTGCATCCTAAAGGGAGACTTCCTGCTCAGAAATTTGGCAATTTCATGTCAAAATCTAGCATGGACACCAACTATAGCCATCTACAAATCCTGTCGTACAGTTTTTTATCCCTAAATGAAGGAAATTTAACACTTAAAATGTGTCATGACAGTGGCAAAAAACCAATGTTCCCTTTAAAATGATCCCTTTGATGCACAACATGGGTCTAAAGTGACCTGACTGAGTTTTTATTTTCAATATCTTTGCAATAAATTAATCTCGTCATTCAGTATTCCAGGTTCTCCTCAATCAACTTGTTTTTGATCATCATACATGCAAATTTTTTGTTTTCATTCCTTACTTTTTGAATAAAAACCCTTTTTGTATCATTACGCTTCTAATGCACAACATGGGTCAAAAATGACCCATATCCATTTTGAATGGATGAATGTTTCTATTATACATCTTTGAAAAAAATGCATTTTATCATTTATTAGTCCAAGTATTCAGTGTAAGTACAGTACAAACTATTATTATTATACTATTAGGTCATTTCATTTTAAATCAAATTTGGATGAATGGGTCATTGTTGACCCATGTGTGTAAACTTGCTGTAATAATACAAAAAATATCTTTCTTCATAAAGTATGAAAGGAAAAATGGATATAATGATCTGTTGTAATTTAAAAAAGCATGAAATAACATGGGAAATGAATGCGGGTCATTTTAGACCCATGTTGTGCATTAAAAGGTGTTTATATGTTGTGCATCAAAGGGTTAAAACAATTAAAATTCACATACTAACCAACATCATATCACCTCGAGGCTTATATCATGATGCAAACCTCTGAAACACAGAAAAATCACTCTAAAATCAAAGGTTGTGAACTCATCGTCCATTTTGGTCCAATATTTGTGTGTAAACATTTGATGAAGCTTTGATTTTTGAGTGAATTCCTTTGTGGATTATTTCCTAGATTTCTTAATAATCTTAAACTACTGACCTCACTGACAACCACAAACTGAAAATATCTGTGTTTTTTTAAAATAAATGGGAGTGTTTTCATGACGTCGAACAAACAGGCATGTTTACAGTACTTTCAAACTAAATGTCCAAATTAACTGTAATTATGAATATGTCTCAAACACGATCCCATTAGCTCATCAAGATGTCTTCAAATAACCACATTGGAAGTCTTCAATAGCAGGTAATATTTACATAGCTTTAAGTGCTATGCCAACAGGACCGGACACTTCTAGTGATGGCCAAATGAAGCTTCAGTGTCTTTAATATCCGCACAATGAATTGCCATTCCTTAAACCTTTTTTACGAAGCTGTTGCCACCAGTGGTAGAAAATAACTAAGTACATTTACTCAAGTACTTTACTTAAGTACAATTTTGAGGTACTTGTACTTGTTACCTGTAACTTTTTACTTCTACATCACTACATTTTGAGGCAAATATTGTACTTTTTACTCCACTTTAGTTACTTTTCATGTCAAGATTTGACATAAAAAAACATGATCAATTCAAAGAAATTTGACATTTTTTTAATTAAACCTCATGGCAGTATATTAGGCAATTAAATGAGCTCTGTCTTTACTAAATTAAAACACTGCTTACATAAAAGCATCAATACAAATAATGTAATAATATATTTGGAATATATAAAACAGTCTAAGTGGGTTCATTCTGCATTAAGAGTACTTTTACTTTTGATACTTTAAGTACATTTTGATGCTGATACTTTTGTACTTTTACTTCAGTAAGTTTTGAATGCAGGACTTTTACTTGTAGTGGAGTAATTTCACAGTGTGATATTAGTACTTTTACTTAAGTAAGACGTCTGAATACTTTTTCCACCACTGGTTGCCACTCTGGTGAACGCGTACAGATTTTATTCTGATGCAGTAAGTTCACCTGGTGGCAGCAGCCATCTTTGAAAGCTATTTTCGTTTTGGGTAAACTCTTGCTTGTTGTCAGGGTTTGCCGTGTGGTGGTGTGAAAGTCTAAACACTTGAAATGCTAGGCAAACATGAGCTAAGAAATAAGAACAATAATCATAGCTAACTGATAGTTGCATGTGAACATGTCTCTAGCTCGCTAATTAGCGAGGAAACATTGACTAAGAAATAAGAACAATAATCATAGCTAACTGATAGTTGCATGTTAACATGTCTTTAGCTAGCTAATTAGCTAGCAAACATTACCTAAGAAATAAGAACAATAATGATAGCTAACCGATAGTTGCATGTTAACATGTCTTTAGCTCGCTAATTAGCAAGGAAACATTGACTAAGAAATAAGAACAATAATGATAGCTAACTCATAGTTGCATGTTAACATGTCTTTAGCTCGCTAATTAGCAAGGAAACATTGACTAAGAAATAAGAACAATAATCATAGCTAGCTCATAGTTGCATGTTAACAGTCTTTAGCTCGCTAATTAGCTAGCGAGCAAAGCCCAAAACAAACTAGCTAATTTTCAGATTACTATTTAACGCGTTTCTCAAAAGCAATTAGCAACAAAGCTACTTGCTACTTTTATAATTCACTGATGTATTGTTAGAAAGTATTTTTTTAACATACAGCTAAGAAAGACACCAACAAAATAATTAGCTTGCCTAATTCAAAAACCGCTGATGCATTAAGCAACGTTCTAAGAGCTAGCTCGCTGAGACAGGAGCGGGTCTATGTTCCCCTTTTTGTATGAGACTGGGGAACATAGGACCAATTTTTAGAAAAAAGGTCTTATGTTCCCCGTTTTTCCCAAAAAGGGTCCTATGTTCCCCTGTAGCAATACATATCGGGGAAAAAGGATCCTATGCTTCCCGGTATGTATTGCTAAAGGGGAACATAAGACCCTTTTTGGGAAAAACGGGGAACATAGGACCTTTTTTGTTCCCCGGTTAGGGTTAGGGTTAGGCCTATTTGCCATGGAATTTGGTAGTAATGGTGGAAAAAGTAACAGACCGGGGAACATAGGACCCTTTTTGGGAAAAACTGGGAACATAGGACCTTTTTTTTAAAAAATTGGGAAACATAGACACGCTCCAGCTGAGACAGCTGGGTGTTTAGTGTGTAGCTGGTATTAGTTCACATGCAGACTCAAGGAGCGAATGGATAACAGCTTTAAACTGCTGTCATCACAAAATTAAAGAGGCATACTGCAAAAATGCTGATATCAGCTGTGAGTTTAGCTTATGTACTTTATCACATTTGTAGTTTGCTTTTGTGAGGTCTTTTTCCAGGGTATTAGAGATTTAGAGAACCATGGTTATGTAAATAACCCCAATGTTCTGTTTACTTACGGATAAATAGGATTAGTCAGGGATATAACACGTATGGGTGGGTTTTTTCACATTAGATCATAGTGGCAATGTGCACGCTACTTCTAATGGTCCAATGTTCACCCTGCTGAACCACTGTATCTGTGTCACTAGATAAACAGGTTGCGCGAGGCCAAATTCTCAACATTCATTCATTTGAAGTGTTAATGTTTGACATTGTCTGCTGACGGTCGGCAAATAAAGCCCGGGCACATCTCGTGCACACGTCTCTGAATTATGACAACAGTTTAAAAACCTGGGTCCAAACAGTTCCCTTTTCAAGCTGATTTGACCTGAAAAGACGCAATTAGCTGTTTCCCTCAAACGAAGAATGTAAATAAAAATGAGCTGACCACATAAAAAGGTGAACACACAGGCTTTCACCAGCTGAGCGACTGAACATGCTTTCTGCACGTGTACTTAAGATTTACGACAGCATGTGTAAGTGTGACACTTTGACTTTTGGCAAGCGCTCGGCAAGTTGTTAGTGTTTTAAGTTAATGTTGGTCATCGTTTTTGCTGTCTGCAGATAAAAACAAAATAAAACCCAAATGCACTCGATGATGCTCTAATGTACAAACTTATGGCCGTGAGCATCTCATACAGTACATCAGACACACACAACTATGACATTTATGGGAATGTTTTTAGGGATTTTTTTTGCACAAAGTGTGCCTCCATCACTGTTTGGGTATCATGCCTTAAGCCCCTTTACATACTCCACAAGAGCAGAGACATTTGTTCTTGTTCTCGAGATGGCAAGAACAAGAAAAACGTTATTTCTGGCCAGGATGTTTCATACTTCACGAGAAACTTCCGCACTGCAAAAAAAGGGGTCTAAAAAAAAGATAAAAACACTAAATCTGAGGGAAATTAATTTGCTGCATGGACAGATAATTTCACTTGACAATTTTGACAGCTACTTTCATTTTGGGTAAACTCTTGCTTGTTCTCAGGGTTTGCCGTTTGGTGGTCTAAAAGACTAAACACTTGATATGCTAGGCAAACATTACCTAAGAAATAAGAACAATAATTAACTGATAGTTGCATGTTAACATTTCTATAGCTAGCTAATTAGCTAGCTAGCAAAGCCCAAAACAAACTAGCTAATTCTCAGATTCCTAACTAACGCGTTTCTCAAAAGCAATTAGCAACAAAGCTACTAGCTACTTTTATAATTTACTGATGTATTGTTAGAAAGTATTTTTTTTAACATACAGCTAAGAAAAATACCAACAAAATATTAACACGCCTAAAGAAATGTTTTTCTTTAGCTTGCTAATTAGCTAGCAAACATGAGCTAAGAAATAGGAACAATAATCATAGCTAACTGATAGTTGCATGTTAGCCTTGGTTTGACAAATTAAGATTGTTCAGTCTAGAAATAAGCATGTTGAACGCTAAAAATAAGAAATAACTCTTAAAACAAGATAAATTATGTAACACTTGGAAATCTGAAGGGTTTTTTTAATCTTGGTAAGAAACAAATAATTGTCAGGTCACTCTGCTCGGACCAGTTCATCGCTGCTTGCAGCTTTAATTTATCTTGTTTTAAGAGTTAATTTCTTATTTTAAGCGTTCAACATGCTTATTTCTAGATTGAACAATCTTAATTTAAGAAATCTTGTCAAGGTAAATTATCTGTCCATGCAGCAAGATCATTTCCCTCAGATTTAGTGTTTTTATCTTGTTTTTAGTCACACCTTTTCTGCAGTGTGGGAAGTCGTCACAGGGCCCTCCCACTGCAGCACATCTCTCATTCAAATTTCAAATTTCTGACCAATCAAACAATAGTTCTCAGACACCACACAAGAACAAAATTCTGCCCAGAGAAATTTGTTCTCTCTCTCAGAGCTGCAAGAACAAAATGGCAATTCTGTTCTTGCAGCTCTGGGAGAGAGAACACATTTCTCTGTTCTTGCGGAGTATGTATTAGCCTTTAATCAAAAATTTTTAAAAATTAAAAAATCACCTCACTTGTAGCACATTGAAGCTAGATTGAGAGAGTGTTTTTAAAATTTTAAAATTCATCATATCCTAACTAAAATACCTGGATGGAAACCCAGTAATTGAGACCAAGTGACTGAATTTCAATAGCACAACAGCAGCACTAGACGGTCAATGCCCTAGTTACTGTTACTATGGCACTTTGTGTTTTTCCTCACAAGTGAAACCATCAGTGACCTTTTTTTTTTTTTTTTTTTTTAAATGGACACTGAGTCAGAATGGCGTCCCGTCCGTCAGCGGCAACGTCAGAAGTACCGAAAAGTCGTAAAGGTCAGGTGGAGGAGCAAGAAAAAGAAGTCTTGCAGAGTTCACAGGACAGACTCGATGGCTTCCGGCATGGCCGCCGACGCTTTGGTTTGGTGTGTGACCAGCGGTGAGGTCTCCTCCTCCGCCTGGACGTTGGCCACCGCCTCCACCCGGACCTCCGCCAGCTCCCCGTCCTCCTGCTGCTGCTGCTCCTGCTGCTTCTTCATCTCCTGCTGGTTGATGTGGTGGAGGATCCCGGCCCCTAAAGCGTCGCCCTCCACGTTCACCACCGTGGTGGTACGATCCCTGTGAGTGGACATAAGAGACAGACAGACGGCTGAGATCTGTCTACTTTTAGCAAGCATGGAAAATTAGATTAAATGGATCATTAAAAAAGTTAATCCCTAACTTATCAGCTAACGCATTTCACCTGCTTTAATCATTTGGACAACCACATCCACGGATCATCTTTGCTGCTTCTATTCCTGGCGTGTTATTTGAACTCCATCTTATACACCATGGGTCTCAAACTTGCGGCCCGCGGGCCAATTGTGGCCCTCGTGATGATATTTTGTGGCCCCCACCTTGATATGAAAGTTTAATGTGTATGGCACTTTACTGTGTTGTGTGTGGAAGGTTCCTTTAATCACTTTTTTTGGTAATTTTGTGTTTTTTTTGGTAATTCTGTCTTTTTTTTGGTAATTTTGTTTCTTTTTTAAAATAATTTTGTCTTTTTTTGGTAATTTTGTGTCTTTTTAAAGTAATTTAGTGTTTTTCAGTCATTTTGTGTCCTTTTTTTTTATCATTCTGTGGGGGTTTTTTGGGTGATTTTGTGTCTTTTTAAAGTAATTTAGTGTCTTTTTTGGTCATTTTGTGTCTTTTTTTAAGTAATTTAGTTTTTTTCTGTCATTTTGTGTCTTTTTTAGTAAAATTGTGGGGTTTTTCTGTCATTTTGTGTCTTTTTTAGTAAAATTGTGGGTTTTTTGGTCATTTTGTGTCTTTTTATAAGTAATTTAGTTTTTTTCTGTCATTTCTCTTATTCTGAGTTAAATGCACAATAAGTCTTCATTTAGAAAAGACTGAAAAGAGCACAACATACCAGTGGTGGAATGTAACTAAGTACACAAGTACTGTACTTAAGTGCAATTTTGAGGTACTTATACTTAACTTGAGTATTTTCATTTTATGTAACTTTCTGCTTCTACTTCACTACATTTAGCTGACAGCTTTACTTACTTTTCAGGTTAAGATTCAACATAAAATCTATGATCAATTTAAAGTGATGAGTAAATGAGCCCTGTCTTTACAAAATGCAAACACTGCTACTTTAAGTACATTTTGATGCTGATACATCTGAATACTTTCCACCACTGCAACAAACTTATCACCCCTGATAAGTGGAATACAGCGACTACATGGAATCGCACAAGGCCGAGTGTCTTATCTTCACAGCTCAGATGTTTTTGTTCCACAACATGAGACCAAAAATAAATCCTGAAATTACTTTCGAAAGCCACCTGGGACCTGTCTCGTGAAACAGAGGTAAAGCATTTATGTTTATTAACTTGTTCATGTTAAACACACTGCTATGTATGTGTATCTGTGTCTGTGTCTGTGTGTGTGTGTGTGAGTGTGTTCTTGTACTTCCTACATAGAGAGGACCGGAACACGTTTTTAACCAACAGAGTGAGGACACTTTTGCAAAGTGAGGAAATTTCGGCCGGTCCTCACTTCTTTAAAGGCTTTTTTGAGATTTCAGACTTTGTTTTAAGGGTTAAAGGTAACAATTAGGTTCATGTAAAGGTAACCATGTGTTAGGGTAAGGGGCTAGGGAACAAGGTTATTATAGTTAACGAAAACCAAACGAAATAACGAAAAACTAGAATTGAAAAAACATTTTCGTTAACTGAAATAAAAATAAAAATGAGAGTTTAAAAAAAGATAATTAACTGAAACTGTATTTTGTGGTTACAAAACCAACTAAAACTATCTAAAATCATAGCGAAAATGTCCTTAATTTTTTCGTCTTTGTCAACTTTTTTCATACATAATGAAGATGGATCAGACAAAGGAAATAAAGGCAAAATTTACTGTGACCTCTTTTAATCTCCCACCCAACAAATACCCCATTACAAAAAACACTAAAACTAATAAAAAACTAAAGCATTTCAAAAAAGAAATACTAAACTAAAATTAGCAAACTCACTCTAACAACTAACTAAAACTAACTGGATTTGAAAACAAAAATTCACAACAAAATTAAAACTAAAACTAATGAAAAATCCAAAACTATTATAACCTTGCAAGGGAATTCACTGTTACAATGAGGGTCCTCACAAAGACAGAAGTACAAGAATGTGTGTGTGTGTGTGTGTGTGTGTGTGTGTGTGTGTGTGTGTGCTTGCTGGGTGAAAATACAGACTTTTACTTTTTTAACAGTTTCCTTTTGTTTCCTGCACGTCAGTTGTGAACCCTGGTTCTGTTTACTCACACAATCCAGTCAACAGCCAGCATGAGGGACAGGTCGTTGGTGGGCAGGCCGATGGCCTCCAGGATGATGGCGATGGTGATGATGCCTCCGGCCGGGATCCCTGCTGCACCCACACTGGAGGCTGTGGCTGTCACCCTGGAACATACAATGAAAACACATGAATGATGCAATACTACAACTAATTTAATGTAATTTCTTCTTGTTGTTTTATTTTGTTGTTATCAGTAAATTGAATTTGATATGTTTTATTTCTCTTGTACAGCACCTTGTAACTTGCTTTTGAAAGGTGCTATATAAATAAAGTTATTATTATTATTATTATTATTATTATTATTATTATTATTATAATACCGTGACTTGACTTGAAGAAAACTTAATATAATCTTCTCAACTCACAGGATGGTGAAGATCTGTCCGGCATTCAGGTCGTAGTTGTTGAGCTGAGCGATGAAGACGGCGGCGATGCACTGGAATATGGCGGCCCCGTCCATGTTGACCGTGGCCCCGATGGGAAGGATGAAGCGACTGATGCGTTTGTCCACGCCGTTGTTCTCCTCAACACACTTTATCATGGAGGGAAGAGTTGCTGAACTGTCGAGAAAAGAGAAATATAGCATTTCATCTATACCAGGTGTTGAGCTGAAACTAATACCATTGATGGTTCCAAATATTCATTGATATCCATACACTTTATGGACCCAAAAAACAGCAGTGGACGGCTCCTCTCTGGAGATACAAAAGATCCTTCTCTCCTACAGCCATCAGGCTGTCTCATTCTAACAGAGACTCTACCAGACTAACTGAATTTACCGTCGGGGATGAATAAAGTAAATTTGGCGGCTGTGGCTCAGTTGGTAGAGCGGTCACCCACTGAGCGGAAGGTCGGTGGTTCGATCCCTGACCATGGCAGCCTACATGTTGAGGTATCCTTGAGCAAGATACTGAACCCCAAATGGCTCCCGATGCTGCGTTCATCTGTGTGTGTGAATTCCCAATGGTGGCAGGTGGCACCAGTATGCCTTGGTAGCCTCGGCCACCAGTATGAGTGTGTGTGAATGGGTGAATGAGTCTGTAGTGTAAAGCGATTTGGATAAAAGCGCTATATACGTGCAGTCCATTTACCATTTACACCCTGGAAAGGTCGCTAGATTATCACAGGGCTGACACATGGAGACAAACAAACATTCATGCTCTCATTCACTCCTATGGGCAATTTAGAGTCAACAGTTAAACCTAAGCTTCATATTTTAGGACTGTGGGAGGAAGCCGGAGAGAACCCCAACTGACACGGGGAGAACATGCAAACTCTAGTTCCAATTAATGAACTGAAGTTTCTGTTGAGAGTATGTTGGGTGGATGTAAGAATACACTAACAATGTACCCCCCAATGCTAACATTTGCTTCATAGCATCAAACAAGGGTTTGCTCTCTCTCTGTAAAGCAAAAATATCCGCAGTTGATCTTTCTTGTATACAAATTCACTAGATAGTGGAATTAGCTAAAGGAAAGGAAAAGCTAAAAAGGATAAACTTTTTATTCGCCTTATAACTGTGTGCCTTACTGCATCTGTATATTGCTACCACTCCTTACTTTTCTATCATTTCTATCAGACATGAAAACTCCTTTTCCTGATTTAGTAGCGTTCATCTGGGACCACGTGGAGTGCCGGTCTACCTGGAGCAGGTGGCGAAGGCGGTGGTGAAGGGCGTGATGAGGCCTGACAGGAAGCTGAAGGGGTTCTTGCGTGTGAAGCCGAAGTAGATGAGGGGCAGGACGATGCCTCCGTGGATAATGTGGCCCAGGATCGAAGCAAAGATGTATTTCCCCAGACTGGTGACCAGAAGAACCACATCTTCCATTTCCACAATCTTACTGCCCACCAGGAACATGATGCCGAAAGGGATGTACCTGAGAGAAAGAGTTCATCAGGAAAACAGTCACAAAGTACCATCTGCAGCAGTCAAAATACAAAGCTAGTCCCAAATGCATCCAACTCTACTCACCACATGATCCAGGACACCAGCACCATGGTGGCCTCGTTGAAAGCGTTGAAGAAACGAATGAGTTCTTCCCCTTCGTCTCCCAGCTTCCTCAGCGCCACACCAAACACCATGGCGAACAACACCAGACCAAGGATGTTCATGCCGTCTGATTCTGTACCAACAGGCACCTAAAACACACAGAGACAGAACACAGTGAAGATTGTTGGAGAGAACCTCTCGTGGGTAAAGGTAAAAAATGTTGCATTTAAGCGTTCAACATGGGTGGCACCTAAGATCCACGGGGGGTCACGAAGCCCTCTTGATTTTAAGGGATGTAATAAATCGAATGTGTTAAATATAGATGAGTCAGCATTTCATTCATTAGTAGGACAAAAACAACTAAATAAGGGCTACATTAAACATTTATTCATTAATTTAAATAGAAAAATCAACTACAAAAAAGTTTAAACACAAAGGCTATATCGTGAGAATAAGGAAATGTGTAACATCCCTCCTGCAGTATACACAGATAACCTCACCTAGCGGTAACCTCACCTAGTGGTAGCCTCACCTAGTGGTAACCTCACCTAGCGGTAACCTCACCCAGCGATAACCTCACCTAGCGGTAACCTCACCCAGTGGTAACCTCACCCAGTGGTAACCTCACCTAGCGGTAACCTCACCTAGTGGTAACCTCACCTAGCGGTAACCTCACCTAGCGGTAACCTCACCTAGAGGTAACCTCACCTAGTGGTAACCTCACCTAGCGGTAACCTCACCTAGCGGTAACCTCACCTAGCAACAGAAGCACAGAGCTAATGGAAAAATGGCGAAGCGTCAGGGAGATGAAAATGCTAATTATCTCAAAAAAGAGAAGGTACCATGAAAGTCCCATTGAGTTCGGCTTCATAGAAGCAATGGACAATGGGGGGGTCGCCAAAGTTTACAATGGTAAAAATGTGGGTCCCTCAAGAAAAAGGTTGGGAACCACTGCCCTAGAGGGCACCCAATCGTTTTTTTCTTGAGGGCAGTTTAGCGCGTTTTTTCAACCATGGAGGCACCAGGGGGGTCCCTTGAGTTCGCCACTGGTTAGTTGTTGAACTCATTCCGTCTGGACCAAAGTGGTGGAGCTACACATACTGTAAGCTTAGACTGGGACCTCATTTGTAGCCTTTGGAGATGTAAGCTTGTCAAACAATGCGCTGATATATTCTGCAGTAGCTTGTACAGCACCTCTTGCTACAGAGTGTGCGTGTGTGGGTGCATGGGTCTGGGGGCAGTTGAAGGATTCAATGAACTGGATGATGGATGACGAATAAGGACAGGGACAAATCCTGAGCTCAATCCCCTTCCATTGTCCTGAGCTCTCCCACAGCTCTACCAGCTTCATCCCTTGGCATTAGAGGGGCTGTCCTTGATGACCCATGACAGACAAATACCATGGGTGGGTGCCAACATCAGATCCTCCAACTGTTCCCTTATACTGGACCGGTGGGGGAGAGTCATAGACACTGGGGACAAGTAGTTGTATTTAGAAGTTTTTTAAAGCATGCTCAAAATTTAGCTGATTCGTTTTTTAATCTGACTTCCTTTTGGGGGGAATAAGTAGCCAACAAATCATATTTCTATTTTCCTTATAGCTAGTCACATTAAATTTAGACCAAGACCTGGTATGAACATGGTTGTCAGAAATCTTGAAGTCTAATACTGAACATTAGGAGAAGCCTGTAGGTTTCTGGGAGAATTGGTCAGACAAAAATTTAACTTTTTGGCAGCAATATGTCACATCATATTCAGAGGAGAAACAGCTCTGCATTTGACCCTAAACCAGGGGTCTCAAACTCAAAGTACCTGGGGGCCGCTGGAGGTATGCAGTATCAAAATTACTGCTTTTGACATTCTTCTTTTTTATGGATTAAATATTCTGCTTTCTTTACCCTATAGTTGTTTATGTTAATACTCATTTCTGGTCTAAACTTCATGTTAACAGCTGCATTAGAAATATGTTAAATGGAAAAAATGTTGACATGTTGACGTGCCATTTCCCCAAAATGTTTGAATTTGAGCATGCCGTGCTGGATAGGACCATTAAAAGTGAGCAGCTCATTGGTCCGACACATAGATATTTGGGTCAATAGTCCGAGAATACACACTGGAGTCCAGTGACTGCCTACGTGCTTCTTAAGGAATAATGATGTTTGGATTAGAGAAGGATCACTTGTTTGGACAGCTGGGTCGTCGGACCAATGTCATGGCACCCTTAAAAAATTTAAAATTGGTAGTAGTCAACAAGTGCTGCTGTGGTCGAAGGCCAAAAAAGCTTTTGTGCTACTATGTTTAAAGCCTTTGTTCAATCGTCCGTACACGTTATCCTTTTTTATCCTGCTTCTGATCTTCTGCCTCTCCTTCTGACAATCAAACAAACTCATCAAACTCTTATCTACGATTGCAAAATCCACTTCATCTAACAGGCCCCATGACGATCTGTAAATCTGCAACCAGGCTGTGTTTGTTCCCTGTATAGACCGCCACATTATCCTCCACACAGGCCCAATGAATATGTGGTGGGTCAAGGTGACCTGGCAACCGGTCAACACTTTGGACAGATTACAAGTTCATTGGACAACAAAAACAGAAACGATTTTGTAAGTCCAGTTGTTTTAAGTTGTGTAAGCCACAAATCTGAATGAAAATTGAATTACAGATAAGTGTCCATGCCTGAAACCGATACCAAACCAAAACTCTTTGGTGGTTAACTAAATTGAATTTCCTGTTGATAGGCAATAAAATAAATAAATGTGGTTATTTTAACCCATGAAATGCATTTATCAATTTGCTTGCTATTGAAGGAAGCCAATAGTAAGGGAGTATGCATTAGCATTTAAGTGGGCTGCCATGCTAGCAGCTTTGTGACGCCTCATTATGAATACTACAATTTTTCTTGTCTGCAGAACAACCTGATTGGTTTAGGTAAACAATTGTCCTTGAGTGGTTATTGTCAGGATAGCCGTTGTCAGGGGATACGATCTAAACAAAGATTTAAGTGCCTCATGCTAGCATGGACGCCAGGCTATTTCTAGCTTCTCAATGTTACGCAAGAAAAGTTGTGGGATTCCCAATAACGCCATTGTGATGCTGGACATCTGAAGCTATAAGCTAACATGCTCTCAATGACAATGGTAACATGCTAACTGTTCATCATGTTAACATTCTAGCTTAGCTTGCTAGCATGCTAACATTTGCCAGTTTTCAGCATTTGAACTGGAATCCATCCAATTGACAATAAAATGGTAGACAATAAAATAAAAACACCTGATTGGTTTAGGATCTAAACAAGATTCAAGTGCCTCGTGCTAGCATGGACGCCAGGTCAATCCTAGCTTTTTAATGTTACGCAAGAAAAGTTGTGGGATTCACAATAACGCCGTTGTGATGCTGTACTTAGGCACATCTGAAGCTAAAAGCTTACATGTTCTCAATGACAATGGTAACATGCTAACTGTTCGTCATGTTAAGATTTTAGCTTAGCTTGTTAGCATGCTAACATTTGCTAATTAGCACCATTTGTCAAGACAACTTATAAAACTACAACAAAATTCCAGGATGAGCTCTGCAGACTATTATGATCCCGCCTGCTGCATGTTGCATGTTTGCACCTGTCCACCCTTTTAGGAGCAATGTAAATAAGAGCCTTTTCCCATCATAACAGCTTCGTCCTTTTTATCTTCAGTGCTGTATTTAAATTATAGGTAACATCTTGTAGGTTAACAGTAGTTATTCCACTTCAGAAGCTCTGAAACCCAGACATCTGCTTATGGTTATTTGGTGCCAGCGCCAGTCTTTAAATAAAAACCAATTAACCTTTGACCTGGAGTACAAATCACACATACGGCACTATTTATAATGTCTAATCAACCTTGACTCCGTCCTCCCTAAACCAAGTCATCCATTAGTCTTTCATATAGTGCTTATTCAGTGAGTTTGCACCCATGGGTGACCTCACATGTTCACTCACCAAAGCTGCTCAAAGCAAACATGTTCGCCAAGGTTTTACAGTAACTTACCTCTTAACCTCTTGTGTTCAATTAAGTCTAACTTCGGTAGAAACACACACACACACACTGACAGCAAACTGGCCATGACATAAACTGGCAAAAAGCTAATTTAGCCATTTTAACTTTTGGGTTAAAATGCTTCAAGGAAGTTAAACAATCATAATTTCAACACACAATTCCTTCATCAGGTTTTTCGAAATTAATATTTGAAATAGTAGTGAAGTGAATGGAAATAAATGTTCACGGTATTAACAACCCTATCAATTAGACTAAAAGCTACAATATGTCTGATTATACTTTCGTACTTTTACTTCAGTAAGTTTTGGATGCAGGACTTTTACTTGTAGTGGAGTAATTTCACAGTGTGGTATTAGTACTTTAACCCTTTGGAGTTTGAGGCTATCTTGTCGGTTTTTGACTCCTTTTCATTCTGCCTGTATAAACCACCTAAAAACTGTTCACCGTGCCGTGTTGGTATCATTGTTTTCAGCACAACCTCACCGATATGACCTGATTATTATTTTTTTCCATTTTGACTTACTGGATCAACATTTTCAACACAAAAAAACACACCAAAACACACACATAAAATTACAAAAACACACATAAAAATCTAATTTTTTTTTTTATAAAAAAACACATAAAAATCCACTTAAAACACACAAAAACACACACAAAAACCCACAAAAAATGACCAAAAAATGACCAAAAAAAACACACAAAAAACACACATAAAACACAAACAAAAACCCACAAAAAATGAAAAAAACCCCACATAAAAACCCACAAAAAACATAAAACACCCACATAAAACACAAACAAAAACACACAAAAAATTAAAAAAAAAATACAAAAAAAAAAACACACATAAAGATAAAATATTGCATTAAAAGTGCTGAATGCAAACTGCAAAATTTAAAAATCCAGCAAAAACTCACACCTGTTCGAGGTGGGGTTTTTTTTTACCTTTGCTGTAAAAGGGTTGATGCACTAAATTGGACATGGAAACTTCTAAAAAGCTGACAGCAGGGCTCCATGCTGCTTCGTTTTTACGTTGCAACGCCATGAAGAAGTCTTGTGATAAAACAGACTGCAGACCACGTCAGTTTAAACAAGCTATTTAAGTGTTTGAACTAATATTATTTGAGAGTGACTTTCAATGGCGGCTAAAGAGCAAAAAAAACGTTATAAAACACAATAAAACAAATGGAAGTTGGACCATTAAAAATATCAATATCTGGTGCTAGTGTAGCTCATTCAAGAGGAAGTAATACAGTATATTCCCCATACATGTGTGAGTTTGTGTATTATGTATGCATGGGCTGTTTCCCATTCATACCTTTTGATAGAGCATGGTCCCATTGGTGTCATTCCCTACAGCAACCATCTTGTAGTCAGTGGCATACTGCAACATAAAGGAAAGAAAGAAAGGAAGACAGTTGTAGTTAATTTGGCTTGACGCTGTTCACTCATGCATTTCTATTAAGTAGATTTTCATTGTGACGGCAAGACTCATCCCAGCACTTAACTCTGTGTTTATTATTATTATTACTAAGCATTTCACATGCTGGTAGAGACATGAGGGCTGTTTCCACTAGAGCAGGGTCTTTTTTCTCCCCTGAAAAAAGCCTGGTTACTGATTGGATAGATCGCTAAGCAGGATGTGACGTAGTACTCGACGCCAAAACAACACGCGCCATTTGTAAAAGCCAGTGAAGCAGTGTTGACAACTTAGCGACTTTGTTGCTATAATTAGCAACTTTTCGTCTCTTCTTAACGAGCTGCGGGGGGGGGGGGCTCGTTAAGAAGAGTAAGAACGAGTCGACACATTCCTCCTGCAGCAGTCTCTCCCAGCCGTGTCTCCCAGAGCCGGAGGGGATGTTAGCATCTTAGCGTCCAGTCTGCAAAAGGCTAACAGCTAGCTCTGTAGCAGTACAGTGTGTATGTGCTAACAGGCTAACAGTTAGCTCTGTAGCAGTACAGTGTGTATGTGCTGCTGCTGCAGGAGGTGTTCACTGTTATAGTTATAGTTATTGTTTTTATATTTTGTATTGTGTTTTTATTGTGTCTTGAACTGTCTTATTTTGCACATTATGACTAGTTACTAACTTTATTCTATTTATTCTATTTTACTGTATTGGTGTTGTACTGCTACTGGAATTGCCAATTTCCTGAGGGAACATTCCCAAGGGATTAATAAAGTAACTATCTATCTATCTATCTATCTATCTATCTATCTATCTATCTATCTATCTATCTATTTTAGCGATCTCTGTTTGTTCACAACAAGCGCCGGATACTCTGTGCACAGTTAGCGATGCCGGTTATTTCAAGATCATTATGTTTATGATCAGCGGTAACGCTGTGCATAATTAGCCATGCTGGTTTGTTTATGATCAGCTGCTGATGTTGTGCACAGTTGCGTCTCCCGTGTTTAATCTGACGCGACGGTCGAAAACCATACGTCACCTCCGTAAAAGTCTCGTAAATCCCTCTGAGGGCCTTTTTATTGTGGAGACACGCAGAGTGAACGGACTTTTGAGAGGGCGTGGCCTGAGACTTTTGAGAGGGCGTGGCCTGAGACTTGTAAGAGGGCGTGGCCTGAGACTTTTGAGAGGGCGTGGCCACTCTTCCCCCTAAAGGAAACACGGCTATGGCTAGCTGTTTCCCCCTGCTTCAAGTCTTTATGCTAAGCTAAGCTAACGGCATCCCAACCCCACCTCTGTACTTGAACCACAGGCATAAAAAGTTGTGCAAAATGTGGTTGCTCTCATCAGGAATGCAGCATGTGCATGGAGTCTGGGGCCAGTTTGACACTGTCCATTCAGGTCCAGACAGTCTTTGAGTCTTTGAGCAGTGAAGGAGACAACCAGCAACCAGCAATGCAACAATGCCCCCTCTATCTATGCATTTCTTTAAATAGGCCCTGTGGGATAAAGGTTCCCTGCATCTTGACAAATATATTATATGTACTTTCAGACATTTAGTACATGACTATCGTCATAAAACTAAAAAGACAGCGCTCCCTGTAATATAAATCTTACACTCTATTTGTTTAAATGTCTGTTTTAAGCATCTAGCTGCCTGTCATGTTGTGTAAATCTCCCCTCTCCTCTGCTTTCTGGGTTTAATCCACACTTGGACCCATTCCACAGGGGCCCTTACCACAGTATAGGCCGGGTGGTGGGGGTGAATATTGAACTCTGTGACCCGGCTGCACTTTGAAACTCCACTTCCTCTCTCTGTGAGAAGTCACTAACTTGTGTGTGAATCCTGATTTCAGGCACGTCTAAAGCAATCGGCGTGACTAAGAGTGTGTGTGTGTGTGTACTTTTCGTGTGTGCATTGGCCTTTTTTTTAAATCTCTGCATGCCCAAATATTGAACTTTCCTGGTTCTTAGTTTAGCCTTAACACACACGATGATAATTCTCGGAAGTGAAGCGGGCCGCGATCAAGAGCAGCGAGGCGAGGTTGGTTGCTAGGCTGGCTAGAATGGAATGGTTTCGCCATGGTAACGGCTGGTAAGGGACAGGGAAAAGGAGCGTTTTGGCGAGCAGGGGAGAGCAGCGGTCTCTATTCTGAGCGGCTCCTCATTAAGAGGCATTATGAGGCTCTCAGAGACATACAGCTGGGATTTACAGCCGCTGTAAACGAACGCGGAGCGGCATCCGCACGGCCCGTTGAAATAAATTCTGATGAACAATCTACACAAGACACAGGTGGTGAGGAGAAAGTTAAATTAAAAAGGGGAACTGGTGAAAAAGTAGGGACAAAGTGGTGTGGTGGAGTGAGGTGCTGGCACTCACAGAGCGGAAAGCAGCAGCCACCAAGTTGGATGGGAATAAATTCCTGAGAAAGAAAGAAAAAAAGAAAGTTAGAGTCACAAAAATGCTGTTTGATGTTTGTAATTGACCAAAAAGTCTGGTTATAATTAAGCCAACAGTCGAACACTGTCCTCATAGAGTCTTTAAACCATGGGTCTCAAACTCGCGGCCCGCGGGCCAATTGCGGCCCTTGTGACGACATTTTGTGGCCCCCACCTTGATATGAAAGTTTAATGTTCAGTTTTATATGAATGGCACTTTACCGTGTTGTGTGTGGAAGGTCCCTTTAATTAAATTAATTAAAATTAAAATTGTAATTTTGTGTATTTTTATTTAATTTTGTGTATTTTTTTGGTCATTTTGTGTGTTTTGGGGGTCATTTTGTGTCCTTTTTTAATAATTTTGTGTCCTTTTTTAATAATTTTGTGTCTTTTTTGGTAATTCTGTGTCTTTTTTGGTAATTTTGTGTCTTTTTTAAAATAATTTTGTGTCTTTTTTAGTAATTTTGTGTCTTTTTCTTTTATTTTGTGTCTTTTTAAGTAATTTAGTGTTTTTTCAGTCATTTTGTGTCTTTTTTAAAATCATTTTGTGTCTTTTTGGGTAATTTTGTGTCTTTTTTGGTCATTTTGTCTTTTTAAATAACTTTGTGTCTTTTTTGGTAATTCTGTCTTTTTCTGTCATTTTGTGTCTTTTTGTGTCATTTTGTTTTGGGTTTTTTTAAATAATTTTGTGTATTTTTTGGTAATTTTGTGTCTTTTTTGTAAGTTTGTGTCTTTTTTCAGTAAGTTAGTATTTTTTCAGTCATTTTGTGTCTTTTTTGGTCATTTTGTGTCTTTTTCAAGTAATTTAGTTTTTTCTGTCATTTTGTGTCTTTTTTTAAAAATAATTTAGTGTCTTTTTTTGGTCATTTTGATACGGCCTCCAGGTAATTTGAGTTTGAGACCCCTAATTTAAACCCTGTGGTTCACCCATTTGAATGATAAATTGTTTACAGGATTGGTTTTCATCACTCTGGCTCTTGTCCCACGATCGTCCACCAGTGTGAACTGAATTCCCTGACAGAGCAGTTGTTCTGGCACCGATCTACTGTCTGGTTCATCTTTTAGTAAAAACAAATCACAGAGGTCTTTACTACAACGGCATGTTCCTGGAAATGTCACTGTGTTCATTAACTCTTCATGGTTGTCTCATTTCATGGATGTTTCTTTTTGAGGAGACACTCATTAAAATGACAGTTGATCATTCATTTTTTCACGTTTTTCCAGTAGTCAGTCAGGAGCAAACACACTCTGATAACCTGGATATTATTCAATGTAAAAAAAAAAATAAGGTCATACATTATGGACAGTAGACTTCTCAAAAATTCATGAAGTTGACCAGTCAGCCAAAAACAGATTTAGTCCAGGGGTCTCAAACTCAAATTACCTGGGAGCTGCTGGAGGCAGTATCAAAAAGACCAAAAAAAGACACAAAATTACTAAAAAAAACTAAATTACTTAAAAAAGACACAAAATTACCAAAAGAAGACACAAAATTACCAAAAAAAGACACAAATCACCAAAAAAAAAGACACAAAGTGACCAAAAAAAAGACACAAAATGACTAAAAAGACACAACATTACCAAAAAAGGACACAAAATTACCAAAAAAGACACAGAATTACTAAAAAAAAGACACAAAATTTAAAGAAATACACAGAATTACCAAAAAAGACACAAAATGACTGGAAAAACACTGAATTACTTAAAAAAAGACACAAAATTACCAAAAAAGACACAAAATTATTTTAAAAAGACAGAAAATGACCCAAAAAAAGAAACAAAATGACAAAAAAGACACAAAATAATCAAAGAAAGAGACAAAATTATTAAAGAACACACAAAATAACAAAAAAAAGACACACACTTATTTAAAAAAGTAATTAAAGGGACCTTCCACACACAACACGGTTCCATTCACATAAAACTCACATTAAACTTTCATATCAAGGTGGGGGCCACAAAATATCAAGTTTGAGACCCCTGCTCTAAATGGATCCATAATTTACAAAATGAACATCATGCTGTATTGAATAAGACTTGAAACCAACAATTGAGACCATAAACTCATTATGAGAAAACAAGTGAGAAGTAGGCCGTTTTTCTCATAGACTTCTATACAATCTTACTGCAACCAATTGGGCCACCCCCTTCTGGCCACAAGAAACAATATTAATCAGGACACTTCTGAATTGAATTACAGTTAGTTAGAGTTTTGGCCACATTTGCTGTCACTGTCAATTCATACACACTTTCTGTATAATAAATAACAGACGTTGTTATTGACTATTGCCGCCAAGACATAAAACAGTTAGCGTTAGCAGGGTGTGGAGCAGGTCGTAACAAAGGTCAAGATTAACAAAGTTACATGAGTGAAACATTCATCTGGACGTCTCATGTGTTTACAACTGTTTTCTGTTGACTGCAGACAAAACAGAGCCGAGCCACGCAGTCAGCACGGCTCCGTCTAGTTAATGAATCCTCACAGGAACTTCATGGAAACCAGTTTCACAGCTCAGGGCAGATCAGTTCATCCTCACCTCTAAAGGGGTCGAGTAAGGATTCGGTTAAAGCATGGGTCTCAAACTCGCGGCCCGCGGGCCAATTGCGGCCCTCGTGACGATATTTTGTGGCCCCCACCTTGATATGAAAGTTTAATGTGAGTTTTATATGAATGTCTCTTTACCGTGTTGTGTGTGGAAGGTCCATTTATTGCGCAAGCTGGAGCTTTGTTTCACTTGTTTCTATGACGACGTTAACAACAACAACAGCACGGCGGCTAATGAACGGGTGCAGTCTTAAAATAATTAAATAATTAAAAATAATTTTGTGTCTTTTTTGGTAATTTTGTCTCCTTTTTTAGTAATTTTGTGTCTTTTTTTGGTAATTTTGTGTTTTTTTAGTCATTTTGTGTCTTTCTTTAGTAATGTTGTGTCTTTTTTTGGTAATTTTGTGTCTTTTTTAATAATTGTGTGTCTTTTTTTTAGTAATTTTGTGGCTTTTTTAAGTAATTTAGTGTTTTTCCAGTCATTTTGTGGCTTTTTTAAGTAATTTAGTGTCTTTTTTTGGTAATTTTGTGTCTTTTTTAGTAATTTTGTGTCTTTCTTTAGTAATGTTGTGTCTTTTATTGTTAATTTTGTGTCTTTTTTAAATAATTGTGTCTTTTTTAGTAATTTTGTGTCTTTTTTCAGCCATTTTGTGTCTTTTTTAAGTAATTTAGTGTTTTTTCAGTCATTTTGTGTCTTTTTTGTAATTTTGTGTCTTTTTTTTTGTAATTTTGTGTCTTTTTTTTTGTAATTTTGTGTCTTTTTTTGGTCATTTTGATACGGCCTCCAGCACCCCCCAGGCAGTTTGAGTTTGAGACCCCTGGATTAAAGGTTAATGTCCCAGTCTGTGGAGTGCATGTTCATTATCAACAACAAAACACTGTCCTGTCTGTGGTGGCTGGTGGCTGTTATTTGCCTGCCTGCACATGTTTCTGCACAAATTTCCCCTAATATAAAAAGTCATTAACCCTTTGATGCACAGCATGGGTCTCAAGCAGGGGTCTCAAACTCAAATTACCTGGAGGCTGCTGGAGGCAGTATCAAAATGACGAAAAAAAGACACAAAATTATTAAAAAACGACACAAAATTACAAAAGAAAAAAAACACTAAATTACTTAAAAAGACACAAATGACCAAATAAAGATACAAAATGACTGAAAAAAGACAAAATTATCTGAAAAACACAAAATTACCAAATAAAGATACAAAATTACAAAAGAGAAAAAACACAAAATCACTTAAAAAGACACAAAATGACCAAAAAAACACACAAAATTACTAAAAAAAGACACACAAAATGACCAAAAAAAGATACAAAATGACTGAAAAAACACCAAATTACTTTAAAAAACACCCAATTTTTTTTAAAAAAGACCCAAAATTACAAAAAAAGACACAAAATTATTAAAAAAACAAAATGACCAAATAAAGACACAAAATTACAAAAGAAAAAAAACACAAAATCACTTAAAAAGACACAAAATGACCAAAAAAACACACAAAATTACTAAAAAAAGACACACAAAATGACCAAAAAAAGATACAAAATGACTGAAAAAACACCAAATTACTTTAAAAAAGACCCAAAATAAAAAAAAAAGACCCAAAATTACAAAACAAGACACAAAATGATTAAAAAAACAAAATTACCCCCCAAAAAAAGACACAAAATTACAAAAAAAAAAGTAATTCAAGGGACCTTCCACACACACAACACGGTAAAGTGCCATTCATATAAAACTCACATTAAACTTTCATATCAAGGTGGGGGCCACAAAATATCATCACAAGGGCCGAAATTGGCCTGTCGCCAGTCTGGACTATTGGTGACAAGTGGTGGACACAAAAACTGATATTAATTTGGGACTTTTTGGTGAATCATTTTTTCTGTCACTACTGTTAATCCATTATGAAAACATTTTCCTTGAAAGTCTTTCTGTTTAAGGCCCCATGCTGAGTTTTATTTTCTCTACTGTAAAACAAGCATACAGGGATTACTGGAAGCCTGCAGGACTTTTCCATGTATTAGTGTGTTTGTTGTAACTTTATCCTCTGTGGCCACACTGTATTGTGCAAAGAAATACAGACTTTGCTCACATCTATTCCCACAGCCAAGCACTTCACACCATAACCTCATGACCCCGTTCAACTGTGCCTCCAGGCCGCTCCGGGGGCCCGGGGCCAAAAGCTCTTCCACATGTCGGCTCCACACTAGCAGCTAGACGTTATATATCGTCACTAAGACATTCTTAATTGTTTGGTTTGTTTGTTGTGTCTTCTGTGGGGTTTTTAGGTCATTTTGTCTTCTCATTTTATGTCTTTCTTTGTCATTTTGAGTCTTTTTTTAGTCATTTTGTGTCTTTTCTTTGTCATTTTGTGTCTTTTTGTGTCTTTTGTGTCTTTTTTTAGTCATTTTGTGTCTTTTCTTTGTCATTTTGTGTCTTTTTGTGTCTTTTTTTAGTCATTTTGTGTCTTTTCTTTGTCATTTTGTGTCTTTTTGTGTCTTTTTTTAGTCATTTTGTGTCTTTTCCAGAAAAAGGGTCCTATATTCCCCGCAATCTATCAATCTTTACGGTAGACTCTCAGCATGGCCAGCAGGCCGACCGTCACATGGCCCACCTTAGCTCAAACTGCCAAAAACTTAAATTTGCACAGCAGCGTATACTTTCTGTTACTTTGCAGTTCTTTTTTTGGCTTTTTAAATCTAGGATTACTCATGTTTGTATATTCCCACCCCTAATTATATTGTCTTGCATCGAGGCTTAGCTTTTTACCTTTTAGGGTTAGGTTAGGTTAAGTTAGAGTCAGGGTTAGGGTTAGATTATTTGCATTTGCAGACATTCATGTTGCCCAGAGGTTAAAAAAAATTTAAACTTAAACTTTTCACTTAGGTTGACATATTAGGATTTTTATAAAATTGTCTTGACAAAAGGTGCTAATTAGCAAATGTTAGCATGCTAACAAGCTAAGCTAAAATGTTAACATGACAAATGGGTCATCCCTATGTTCCCCGGGACAAAATGACTAAAAAAAGACACAAAATGACCCAAAAAAATACACAAAAATACACTAAATGACTAAAAAAAGTCACAAAATTACTGAAAAAGACACAAAATGACCAAAAAAAATACACAAAAAATACACAAAATGACAGAAAAAGACACAAAATGACTAAAAAAAGACACAAAATGACTAAAAAAAGACACAAAAATACACTAAATGACTAAAAAAGTCACAAAATTACTGAAAAAGACACAAAATGACCCAAAAAAATACACAAAATGACCGAAAAAGACACAAAATGACTAAAAAAAGACACAAAAATACACTAAATGACTAAAAAAGTCACAAAATTACTGAAAAAGACACAAAATGACCAAAAAAATCACAAAAAGACACAAAATGACCCAAAAAAGACCCAAAATGACCGAAAAAGACACGAAAAGACATGAAAATGATTTTTAAAAAATGGACTAAATAGCCCTTTAAGGCTCCACAGGGTTAATCGTTGCACCCAGACACACTCTCCTCTCCCAGAAGGCGGTTGGTCAGGACGTCACATGAGCGAGGCGACGATGTGGATTAACTGTGAACCAGAGAGAACAAGCTGCTCTCTCTCTCTCTCTCTCTCTCTCTCTCTCTCTCTCTCTCTCTCTCTCTCTCTCTCTCTCTCTCTCTCTCTCTCTCTCTCTCTCTCTCTCTGCTCTGGTTAGTTCAAGTTGTTGCGTAACAACTTGATTTCTGGATTAATTGCAGCCAAACATCACTCATGATCCTTTTGATTCCAGACAAAAGATCAGTCAGTTAATGTGGTCGGGGTTCTGACCGTCTGCTGCCTCTTGACACAAAGTTTCGTGCGTTAATCCCATGAAGGTCCAGTGACACGAGTGATCACTGGGAAAATACATTTAATTGAACTTAAATTGGGAAGAGAATTCTGCTGGCCGAACTTGTACATTTATGTTTTATCCTTATGTTAACTTGTATGTTAACTCTTTAAGTTAGTACTCTGTAAGTTAAGTTCTTAAAGGGCTATTTTGTCCATTTTTGAATCCTTTACATGTCTTTTCGTGTCTTTTGTCTTTTTGTGGGTTTTATGTGTATTTTTTTGTTATTTTGTGTCTTCTGTGTTTTTTTTTTGGTAATTCTGTCTTCTCACTTTGTGCCTTTTTTGGTCATTTTGTGTCCTTTTTTAGTCATTTTGTGTCTTTTAGTGTCTTTTATAGTTATTTTGTGTCTTTTTTTGGTAATTTTGTGTCATTTTGTGCCTTCTGTGTTATTTTTAGTCATTTTGTGTCTTTTTTTTTAGTCATTTTGTGTCTTTTTTTAGTTATTTTGTGTCTTTTTTTGTTATTTTATGTCTTTTTTAATCATTTTGTGTCTTTTTGTGTATTGTTTTGGTCATTTTGTGTCTTTTTTAGTCAATTTCTTTCTTTTTGTGTCTTTTTTTGTCATTTTGTGTCTTCTGTGGGTTTTTTGGTCATTCTGTCTTCTCATTTTATGTCTTTTTTGGTCATTTTATGTCTTTTTTTTGTCATTTTGTGTCTAATCCTTCCAGAGAATCTATGGTACAAATATAAAGTGTGACTCTACAGTGTGAGACTGAGAAATAAAAGCAGCCTGTCCACCTGCTGCAGTGATAAGGCAGAAACGCTGACAGTTCATCCCTCCACCTCTCTCCCCTCCTCAAAATACACTCAACTCCTTCAACAGCTGTCAGCTTTCCCTCTCGCTGTGGAGCTTATTATTAGGCCTCTGTCTGAATGGGCTGCTGCCACTAGCTGCTATTTTATGGACATAAAAACCTGCTTGTGTATGTAATCAGGGTTTCAAACGAGATGACAGTGATGAGGCTTGGAACTCACTCACCCTGTCCCAAAAGTACAAGGCTGCCTCTTGTACAGCTGCAAAAATGTGATATTATGGTGCCAACTCAATTAGTCCACAAGGTCTTGCAAAAGTCCACTCTTTCCCTTTTCCACTCAAGAGACAAAGCAAGACAGAAAGCAAAATGAAGTGGTGCTCCAGCTTTGTTGCATGCTGCACTGCAAAAAATAGGGTGCCTAAAAACACTACATTTGAGGGAAAAGGTACTAAAAACAAGTGAAATTATTTGTCCATGCAGCAAGATATTTTCACTTCTTGAATTAAGATTGTTAAATCTAGAAATAAGCATTTCTACAGATGCATTTAGAAGGCCGAAAATACACTAAATATAAGCAATTACATATTTTGTTTCCTTACTTTTAGTAAATTAAGCTGAAGATTATGATATATATATATATATATATATATAGATATAGATATAGATATATATATATATATATATATATAGATATATATATATATATATATATATATAGATATATATATGGTATATTTACACCAGGGGTCTCAAACTCAAATTACATGGGGGCCGCTGGAGGTAGTATCAAAATGACCCCCCCCCCCCCCTCCCCCCCAAAAAAAGACACAAAATGACCAAAAAAAGACACAAAATTATCAAAAAAAGTAATCAAAGGGACCTTCCACACACAACACGGTAAAGTGCCATTCATATAAAACTCACATTAAACTTTCATATCAAGGTGGGGGCCACAAAATATCGTCACGAGGGCCACAATTGGCCCGCGGGCCACGAGTTTGACACGCATGGTCTAAGGGGTACATTAGTGTCTATTGTACCTCGGGTACTGTACCCCTACTTCTGAGAGTGTTGCATACCTTTAGTAATAAAAATAATAAAAATAAACCCTTCTTTCATAAAACAGTCAACTATGACAGCTGTGTTGTAATAAAAAAATTCCACTGATTAAATCCAGTTTGCCTCAGGCGTTTGGGAACAATATAAACACATAAACAGGCTCAATGCATGAAACCCGACCACGCTTTATGTACACACTCAACTTATTGATCTGTGAATGAATGAAGAGCAGCTCAGTGTCGTCTGCTGTGTTGAACTGTGATAAATGTTCAGCCACAAAAAGTCAGTTTCTCTGTCCTGGACCAGTTCTTGTCAGTGTTTTGAGGATTATGCTGATATGAACAGAAGTTTCATTTATTACTGCTTTTAAAAAGGTTAACCCCGAGTGTGCTGTTTAACTCTGTCTAACACGACAACGTGAAAGAAGTTTACTTTGGTTCACAGCATCAGTTTCAGTCACACTGACACCAGTCGTGGTTCTAGACTGTTTCAAATGGGAAGATCACATGATATTTTAGAGGAATATAATGTGATTGGAATATATATAAAGGTCATCATCATGCTCAATTATGTCTCAGAAGTCGTCATTTTTGGGTCGATACCATCTGTTAGGGAGATTTGGTGCTAAAGTTGGCCATTTCCTTTACTTTAGAGCTGATAAAAAATGTCAAAAACCCCTCCAAACAACACATAACGACACCAAGACCCTGATGAACACCATTGGTTTCAAAAACTTTTCACAATTTTGGAGATTTCTGCAAGAAATGCATTGTACTTTCTAGTCATGGCCAGTTTATGCAGCTCCCAGAGTGTTTAGGGACCCCAGTGTGCAGAAATATTCAAGAACAATAGGTGAAAATAACACTTTTTACTGCATGCAAAACTACATAATTTTTTGCCAAAAGCTGCCTGGGATTAGCAAACATTAGGCATGTCTGTAAAAAGAAGCTTTGTGGGAACCCATATAATGCATTTTCATCCAGATATGTTGAGGTCAGAGGTCAAGGGACCCCTTTGAAAATGCCTGTGCCACTTTTTCCCTCCTTCTGTAGAAAACTACAACCAACCTGGTTTGTACCTGTGGATTCTTTAGGTTTTTATCAGCTTTAACCTTTATGTTGTCATAAAAAAGCAGCTTGATTGAATTTTAAAACCCAAATCTAGTTTTCATGAAGAAACAACCTGTTAATCATCAAAAACTCTTTTTACAGTGCATTGTTCATTGCACCTTATTTGTTTCATAGCACCAACATTTTTATACTGTATATTCATATTTATTCTGCACTGGAATTCTATTCTACTCCTTAATACAGAATAAATACTTCTTTAGACACTTTATATTGTATTGTATTTTTATTGTATTTTTATATTTTATTGCTTGAAGTATGCCTAGGTTGTTATTTTTACTTAATTGTGTTGTTATTGTCTCTGTGTGTAATGCTGCTGCTACACTGTAATTTCCCAGCTTGGGATAAATAAAGTATATCTATCTATCTATCTAGAAAAACTGGATTTATCAGTGGCATCAGTGTGCAGAAATATTCAAGTACAACAGGTGAAAATAACACATTTTACTGCATGAAAATAATCATATTTTTTGGCATTCCTAAAGTGCCTAGACAGTGGCGGTTCTACACAGGGGCCTCCAGGGGCCACTGCCCCTGTGAAGAAGCCCTAGGCCCCTGTTGTGGCCCCTGTGTCAAATTAATAATAAAATGATCAATTTATAACGATGAACGAAGGAACAATTCTTACCTATTTTTTGTTCAAACAATATCTCATTGTGCACAAAAGGAACCCAGAATGTGTACATTGTATAATAGTTTAAATGTGCAATAAAAACGTATATATATGTATATATATATATATATATATATATATATATATATATATATATATATATACTGCACTTTCAAAATAAAAAAAAGTAATTGTGCACAAAAATTTCAGTGTATTTGTATCTTCCAAATATACTTAAATGAGATTTTTAAATGAGCTAAAATAAAGGTTTTGAATACCTAAATATAATCTTTTGCTTAGTTTTTTAATGTGCCCCTCTGATTAAACACTGGCCCCTGCTTGGCCCCCACAGTAAAATTAGTCTAGAACCGCCACAGTGCCTAGAGCTGCCTCGGTACCTGGCCAGGTCCAGGAAGGAGTCGGCGGTCTCCTTGTCGCTGCTGACGCTCTCCAGCCCCAGACTGTTGCTGTTCAGGGCTCCTGCGCCCACCCCGGGTCTGATGATGAAGGCCAGGGTGACTCCGATCCCCGAGGCGATCAGCGTGGTCACCAGGAAGTAGGCGACGGCGATGCCCCCCAGCTTGCCCAGGGAGCGCGTGTCCAGGCTGGCGGCGCCGGACACCAGGCTGCAGACCACCAGGGGCAGGATGATCATCTTCAGCATCCGGAGCAGCATCTCTCCGGGGAACGCGAAGTAGGTCATCTGCGCCTTGGTCAGGTTCATGTTGCGGACCAGCATCCCGAGCCCCACGCCCACCAGCACCCCGGACACCGTCATGATCACCAGCAGGTTCCTCCCCAGGAACTCCATCAGCTTCTCCCTGAAGCTCTTCTGCGCGCTTTTCTCCACCATCCGGTCCGTGGACGCAGAGTTGGCCATGGCGTGCCCGTTGATTTCGCTCTTTTTCTCCATCTTTTTTTTTTTTTAAGCAGCGTGGGAAGCGGAGTCCGGCTCAAGGCAGCGTGGGTTGGATGGGTGCTCACACGCGCTCTGTGCGGTGTGCAGGCTGCTCGGTGTGAGGCTGAGCGCAGAGCGGAGCGGAGCCAATGGAGGATGAGCGACGACACAGAAGCGAGTGGAACATGCGCACAGCAGCCGGCGTTTTATACTCCCAGCAAATGATGCAAGAGCAGCAGAGATTGCCAGGATCTCTGGCAATGTGGCACACTTTTACTGCGCGGAGTGAATGAATGAATGAATGAATGGCGTGATTAAAACAGCAGAGGAACACATCACATTCTGCACTTTATACTTGGGTTTTCTGACCTTCCGCTCCCTTTTTTTCTGTGCATTTTACAAATTAACAATACCTGCACGATCATTTACAGAATGCATAAAGATTCTGTAACAGCTGTAGGCAAAAATCATTCATTTTATTTTATTTATGTAGTAAAATGTGTTATTTTCACCTATTGCACTTGAATATTTCTGCACAATTTAACATATTTCATGCTCAAATGCATGTAGAACAGTATAAATAGGAATACAAAAGGTTTGAAGAAAATAAAAAATACCTACTTACTTTTTTTTCAGTGCAAGAACAGCAGACCAACATTAATTGCAAGAAGTAATTTTGTGCATTTTTACACTGCACTTTTAAGATTTCATGCTCAAATGCATGTAGTTGTACTGAGGGCCACTTCAAGTGTGTGTGTTTTCACCTATTGTACTTGAATATTTCTGCACACTAGGGTCCCTAAACACTCTGGGAGCTGCATAAACTGGGCATGACTGGAAAGCTGAGACTTTCTAGACATTCAGAGGATGTTAAGTATTGGCAATAAGGGGTTAGTTTCTCAGCAGTTTGAGTAGATTCCACTGATTAAATCCAGTTTTTCTGCACAGTAAAAAGGGAAAATGTTGATATTTACAGAGTTTTTAATGATTGACACGTTGTTTCTTCATGCAAAATAAAATTTGGGTTTTAAAATTCAATCAAGCTGCTTTATTTAAGGGGCTTAGTGAAGGTGGGACATTTTTGATCCTTAGGATAACTGGTGCATACAGAAGGTGAAGACAACACAAGGGTTAAAGCTGATAAAAACCTAAAGAATCCACAGCTATAAACCAGGTTGGTTGTTTGCTACATTTTGGGGAGGAAAAAACTGGCACAGGCATTTTCAAAGGGGTCCCTTGACCTCTGACCTCAACATATCTGGATGAAAATGCATTATATGGGTTCCCACAAAGCTTCTTTTTACAGACATGCCTAATGTTTGTTAATCCCAGACAACTTGGGGCAAGAAATCATGCATTTTTTATGTAGTAAAATGTGTTATTTTCACATATTGTACTTGAATATTTCTGCACACTGGGGTCCCTAAACACTCTGAGAGCTGCATAAACTGGAAAGCTGAGACTTTCTAGACATTTACAGGATGTTAAGTACTGGCAATAAGGGGTTAGTTTCTCAGCAGTTTTCAGAACAGAAGTGCTCACTACATAAGGATAGCATAAGGATTCTCTCCCACTAATATTTCTCAACACAAAAGACATATTTTCTAGTAGAGACCTAATCTTCAGTCAGGATTTATCTGGGGTTCTTTGTTCATGAACGCACCATAGGATGGAAATGATGCTTTCACAAACCTGTCAGGCCTTTTCAATTCATCATTTCCTGTCCTGGTTTATAGCAGACATGGCTAATTAAAAAAAAAGGATGCACAGAAAATGTTAAGGGTCATTTAAACTCCTTATTCATCAAGTTAAATTCATAGATCCTTGCATTAACTATTTTAAAATCCACATGAGAGGAGATTTGACCCCAGCAGGTCCACAGACGGAGTTATGTCTATGTCAGCACCATGGAGATATATATATACACATATATATATATATAAACACATTTCTTATATATGTCTCTGTCAGCACCACGGCCAGCGCTCTGTGGCTCCTAGGGGCCGCTGCTGCTTACAGTTTTTGACTGTAACAGCAGCTGCATAATTTCATATAATAAAGGTTATTTAAGAAAAATGAGATCATTTTAAAGGGATCCTTTTATTTTCTGAGGTATGGACTGATGCATTGCACATGATGGACTTGATAGATTTGTCCACATTTATTAATGTGAATCCTCGTTGCACCTGCAGTGTTTCACCACCAGGTGGCGGTATAATACAGCCAGTTAACAGGCAGACAGGAAAACAGAAAGGTTTGTAAAGTTCCTGTTTGTTACGTCTGTCTTTATATTTGTAATTGACTGTATTGCCTCAGTTGGAAAAAAAAAGCCATATAAATCAAGTTTATATATATATTTTTTTAACACTCTTAATATTAATATAATTCATACTAACTGTTTTGTTCCATTCAAGTGATTTCTCAGAATATATGATTTAGCAAATACCAATAAATAATTGCTAAATCGGGTATTCTGAGAAATCATATCATAATAATAATAATAATAATATATATTATTATTATTATTATTAATATTATAATTATTAACAAAAACAAAAACAAAGGAAACATAATAATAATAATAATAATAATAATAATAATAAAACTGACAAGAGGCGTTAAAATAGAAAAAGAGTCAATTTGTTAAAGGGGAACTCCACCAATTGTAGTTTTTATGTTTTTGACGCCTTTAAAATAAAATAATATTTGAAGGTGAAGATATATAATTTACATATTATATTATACTATTCATTTTTATAAATATACAATATTATACATTTTCATATATATTTTTGTTGGTTTGGGGAGGGGGGCAAACCTTTCATCCACTTTTTATAATAATGTAATCATACAGGAATACAAAAATGTATATATATATATATATATATAATCAGTAGTATATATCAATAGTAATTTTTTTTAAAGACATTTTTTTCTTTATGTATTATTATTATTATTATTATTATTATTATTATTATTATTATTATAACTATTAATTATTAAAGGGGCAAACCTTTCACCCACTTTTTATGTGGGTATGTAATCATACAGAAATCTTTAAAAAATCCAATATTTATTTTTTACATTTTTGTATGTTTTTATTCTTTATGTGTTGTTATTATTATTATTATTATTATTATTATATATAATTATTAAAGGGGAAAACCTTTCACCCACTTTTTATAATAATGTAATCATACATGAATACAAAAATATAAAAATAAATTGTGGATTTTTAAAAGATATTTTTTTTAATTTATGTATTATTATTATTATTATTATTATTATTATTATTATTATTATTATCATTATTATTATTACTATTAATTATTAAAGGGGCAAACCTTTCACCCACTTTTTATGTGGGTATGTAATCATACAGAAATACAAAAATGTAAAAATGAATAGTGGATTTTTATAATATATGTTTTTTAATAATAATAATTATTATTATTATTATTATTATTATTATTAATTATTATTAAAGGGGAAAACCTTTCACCTACTTTTTATAATTATGTAATCATACAGGAATACAAACATAAAAATAAATTGTGGATTTTTATAAGATGTTTTTACGTATTATTATTATTATTATTATTATAATTATTATCATTATTATTAAAGGGGAAAACCTTTCACCCACGTTTTATAATAATGTAATCATACAGGAATACAAAAATATAAATATAAATTGTGGATTTTTATAAGATATTATTTTCTTTTTTCTTTATGTATTACTATTATTATTATTTTAGTTTTTTTATTTTAATTATTATTATTATTTTTTTTTGGGGGGGGGGGGGGTTGGAGGGGGGTCAATCTAAGGTGATTAAGTCAGTAAAAGCTGAGCATTTTATAAAAGAATACAGTTGATTCACATGTTGAGTTTCTCCATGTTTACAGAGTAAATGTAGCAGCAGACAGACAGACAGACAGACAGACAGAGGAGCAGCCTTCTGTCTGTCTGTCTGTCTGTCTGTCTGTCTGTCCCTGTTGCTGTCCTCAGTGACCTTAGCTCTGCTGTTGCTAAGTTGAGCTAAACTTTCTCTGCGTCCACCAATAGAGACAGATTGTCCCCCGTCCCCTCACAGCTGTGTGGCCTGAATGCTGGAAATAACCAGCGGCCTGTGGATCACAAGTCACGGCTGGTTAACGGCGGCAAATGTTTCCTCTGTTGCTGCTGTAAAACCAAGAAAGAGACAGAGAAAGAGAGAAAGACAGGCTGAGCTTCAGAATGGAGGCTAAAGTAAGAAATGAAAACAAAAAATTAGGATGTATGATGTTCAAAAACAAGTTATTTGAGGAAAACCTGCAAAACTGAATGATGAAATTAGTTTGTTGCAAAGATATAGAATGTTAAACTTAGTCGGGTCACTTTAGACCAGGGGTCTCGCGGCCCGCGGGCCAATTGTGGACCTCGTGATGATATTTTTTGGCCCCCACCTTGATATGAAAGTTTAATGTGTCTTTTTTAGTAATTTTTTGGTAATTTTGTGTCTTTGTAATAATTTTGTCCTTTTTAGTAATTTTTTTTTTTTTTTTTAAGTGTATTTTTGGTAATTCTGTGTCTTTTTTTGTTGTCATTTTGTGTCTTTTAAGTAATTTTGTGTCTTTTTTTGCTCATTTTGATACTGCCTCCAGCGGCCCCCAGGTAATTTGAGTTTGAGACCCCTGCTTTAGACCCATTTTGTGCATCAAAGGGTTAAATATGTCTTTATGTGCATATCAAAAAACAGTGTAAACTCACAGAAAGTAACGAGACAAAACACATCGGCTCTTTTTACAGTTTATTGTATATATATATATTTATATATATATATATATAAAACTACAAAAGTAAGACTGTTTCAAATTCATAGCCAGCTGTCCATTTATCTCACACTCTATGTATATATATGTATTTATATATATATATATAAATACATATATATATACATATAAATATATATATTTATATATTTATTATCTACAGTCCACATTTGGATTCCAATACAGTGATCAGCTGATAGTTTCTCTCTGTGTTTGTGTTCTATTGCATAGAAAAAGGCACAGCTCTGAGGTCTGTGTAAAATACAGCCTTTGTAGAGGAAATCAGCCTCGACTGTGGTCAGTTCTTTCCCGGCGATTGGACAAACCGCCGCATGCTCGGACAGCGCTAAAACAGATTCGGTAGCAAACACTGATCGACAAAGTCTCAGGAGCTTGAATGTTGTTCATACTATGTACATTACTTTTGGCATTGAAGCGTCTATGACTGACAGGCTTTGGAGTCTTGACATCTGAAGGTTGGAGACGGGTTGTTTGTTTTTTTGAGTATTGCTGCATGAAACTGTTCGCCTTCAACTGGAAAATGATGAACGAAAAGAGTACAAAAAGATGTAAAAAGTTGTGGCCGCCACCCCACAAAAAAACCAATAACAAAGCAACAAACAAACAAAGATAATATAACTATCTATGTATATAAAAAAATGGCTTCCACCCATAATTTCCACGCTCAGATACATTCCTATCTGAAGTACATTCCTACCACACATTCTGTACACACATTTACAATCCAAATGTTCACTTCACATCAAAAATAAATATATTTACACAGAAAAAAAAAGAAAAACAATATGAATAAATAACTTCATGGACAAAAAAACAAGCACTCCAAAAAAAATTCAAACATAGTGAAAGAAACAAGACACAGTCGTCTACAAACAGTTTTAGTTGGAGTTGGTGCTTCTGTCTGCTCATCCACACTTCGCTGTGAATTCAGTTCATTTACATACTAGCTGAGGTCAAATGCATGCTGGGAAACTAATGATCTTCCATTGGAACAAGTTTTAACACCACCCCGACCTCACTGCTCAGTGAAATGAGTCACACCGGATTCCAGATTACACATTCTGTCCCATTAACAGCTCCTGCCTCCCACCAGCTACAAACACCATTAACAGACTGTTTTACACCACAGCAAGGCTCTGCTGGCAAACACAATAGTGTTTAGTTTATTACTTTTGAAGGAAAAATCCATTCATGTGTGTTTCTGGACCACTGCGGTGTCTTTTCTCTTATATTGCTGTGATTAGTTAGACAAATGCAGATGATATGTAGTTATTAAAGTGATCTAAAATCTCAGTTTTAAAGCTGCACTCATTAATATCTTCTGTTGAGTTATTCCCCCAAATTGGCCAATTGAGGCTGGCTCCAAAAGTCAATCCTCATAGACTCCCATGTTAAAAAGCCTGACTTTAAGGCAAAAATAAACATGTTTACAGCCAGTTTTGGTCTCCAAAGCTATTAGGCGAGTTTCCATTAGGTATTTTTCCCTCTAGTGAGCCGCTATGGGTGTTGCTTGGGAGAAAGGATCCTCCCAAGATCCGCCCAACTTAGCGGGTCAGAAAGTACCTGCCTCGGGTCGGTACTTTTCTGAGCCGCTACTAACTAGTTGACGCTGATTGGATACGGTTTAGTTGGCGATTTCGCGCATGTGTGATTCATTTGCAGACTGAACGCTGAGGGGTTAACGTCTCCTGCTCTGACTGCAGCTGCAGGAGGACTGGGCCGCTTGTGAGTGCTTTGGGACGGTGCCTGCTACTCGTTAAAAAGAGAAGGAACGAGTCTCCAAAAGTCTCCAATAACACCAGAAAAAGTCGCTAGATTTGTTGCTAGTCGCTTTTTTGAGTCTCTAGAGCAGTGATTCCCAACAGGGGGGGCCCGACCCCAGAAGGGGGGTGCCAAAGAAGAAGCGAAGCGAAGCCCTCTTGATTTTAAGGGATGTAATAAATCCAATGTGTTAAATATAGATGAGTCAGCATTTAATTCATTAGTGGGACAAAAACAACTAAATAAGGGCTACATTAAACGTTAATTCATTTATTTAAATAGAAAAATCACTATAGAAAAGTTTAAAAACAAAGGCTATATCGTGAGAATAAGGACATGTGTAACATCCCTCCTGCAGTATACACAGGTAACCTCGCCTAACAACAGAAACAGAGCTGCTGGAAAAATGGCAAAGAAAAAGAAAGGGTACCATAAAAGTTACATTGAGTTCGGCTTCATAGAAGCAATGGACAATGGGGGGGTCGCCAAAGTTTACAATGGTAAAAATGTGGGTCCCTCAAGGAAAAGGTTGGGAACCAGTGCTCTAGAGGGTCTGAATAGTCGTTAAATATAGCGACAAAGTCCCGAAGTTGGCAACACTGATTGCCGCGTCGGTCTGTTGTCACATTTAAACTCTGTTGGTTAGTGGGCGGAGCCAAAACACTCAGCCACTTTTCAAAAAAGTACTCAATGGAAACACGCCTAATTTCCACATTCATGCCAACTGTATGGCGGGTGAATTTTTATATAATTTACCCGTTTAGATCATATTAAGGCTTAAAGTTATGGCCATGAGCCCACATTGATCTTTATTTCTGCTCTTAAGAAACCTCTGGGTGACCACATGGAGACTATGTCCATATTTCATACAGTCTATGGTTCTATAGAGTGTTTTAGCTTCTTTCAGCTCTTTACTTTTGCATTTCTGACCCACAACTCTGCTTTCATCTGCTGCAGTTTCCAGTGAACGAGCTCTCGTAAAAGTTGCACAAAAAAGTGAGCGACTAACTGGTAACAAAGTGGAGCATATTAGCAGATTAGAGTTAGAGATATTTCCCTCCAGTCAACAGATGGAGGAGACCAAAAGAGTCTGAAAGAGTGACGGAGAAACTCAAAACCAATGCTGATGCAGTATTGTAACCTGGCAATCTTTAGCCAACACATTGGCAAAAAACAACTGTAAGGGTGATTATGTTTCACGGTGTGTTTTGAGTTGCCAGATGTGAATGGATGCAGCTTTAAACATCACCTGAGGGCTGTTGAAAAGCCACTGTTTTGCACTGATATTTAACAATCACACAGAGTGAGACAGAATCCAATTTCACCAAAAGTAGCCTGGAGACAATGACGACACCTCTGCTCAAAGTAAGTCCTGACTGGTGATGTGTTAAAGTATCCCAGGGTGGATTTTTCCATCAATGTTTGGGCCAATTAGTTAAAAATCCCATTGCATTGTCTGACTTTAAGAGGGAAGGTGAGCGAGTCTGTCTTTTGCTGACTCATTGCTTCTGTCTTTCTGAATATTGCAGCAAGAGAACAACTTTTTGTTTTGCTGTATTGCCTCTGTGTTTACTACTGGCCTTCCTTTCAAATTAAAACTATCCTGTTGTTACCATGTGGGTCTAATTCATGTGCAAATTACTGGTAAATATGTGACACTGTTATACACAATAAAAAAACCCTTGCAACATGCTTGTTGTGTGATTTAGGCGAGTGTGACACAGCTGTTTTCAGCCCTTTGCCTCCAAATAAATAGCTCTTCCATACAGTCTGATCTTTTTTCACGAAAGTGAATAGCTAAATCTGTGAATCTGGGAGTTGAATTATGTATACAGTCATGAAAAAAAAAAAATGAGAGCATTGTTTTCCTCAATTTCTTGTTCATTTTAATGTCTGGTACAACTAAAGGTACATTTTGTTTGGACAAATATAAAGATAACACAAATAGCTGATAAGAGTTTAATTTAAGAGCTGATATCTAGACATTTTCCATGTTTTTTTTAATTATGATTTTGGTTTTTATCAAGACAACCATGGTAAATGTCTAAATATGAGCTCAAATTAAATTCTTATCAGGTATTTTTGTTGTTATCATTATATTTGTCCAAACAAATGTACCTTTAGTTGTACCAGGCATTATAATGAACAAGAAATTGAAGAAAACAAGGGTGAGCTACTAATTTTTTCCATAACTGTATATAAATCACAAACATTATGTGTAGACAAGACATTTTATAACTGTGAACATTTGACTGATACACTGAGCATTTCTATTCTATTTAAAACTGTGTGTATGTGTGTGTGGCCTGCTGGGAAAAAGACATGTCGATCTTGGCGGTCCTCGTGTGACCCTTATATAAGATGTTGCCATCACATTTTGTCTATTTGTGCCAAAAAAAAAATCATGCATACATAGTGGCCTGTGCAGGGGGTGGGGGGTGTTTTGAAACAGTGTGTTGCATGGATGCAGTATCAGGTTAACATTGTGGTTTGGGTTTCTTACTTCAGTTGAAATCCACATTCAAATCATGCACAAGGCCAGATTTAGCCCTCCTGCTATCGTTTAACCCTTTGATGCACAACATCGGTCTAAACTGACCCAACAGAGTTTTTATGTTCTATATATTTGCAATAAATTATTTCCATCATTCAGTATTCCAGGTTTTCCTCAATTTTTTTTTTATCATCATACATCCTAATTTTATGTTTTCCTTCATTATTTTTTTAATAAAATCCCTTTTTGTGTCACTACTCTTCTAATGCACAACATGGGTGAAAAATGACCCATATCCACTTTTTAGCTAAGTAGCTTGTTAAGCTAACTACTTAGCTAACTACTTGGCTAAGTATTTAGCTAAGCAGCTTGCTGAGCTAACTACTTAGTTAACTTTTTGGCTAATTAGCTTGTTAAGCTAACTACTTAGCTAACTTCTTGGCTAAGTAGTTACCTTAGCAAGCTACTTAGTCAAGAAGTTAGCTATGTAATAATACAAAAACTGGAAATATTAATCTGTTGTTATCAAAAGCAAGATATTTAAAGAATACTTGGAATATTCAATCATTAATAAGTTGATATCAAAAGATAGAGCACAGAAAAACACACAGCAGCATTAAATAACATGGGGAATGAATGCGGGTCATTTTGACCCATGTTGTGCATTAGAAAGGGGGTCAATATGTTGTGCATCAAAGGGTTAAAAGAGAATCTGTGAGCTTTGGGGTCAACATCAACAAACTGTGCAGCACAATGCACAGAAGTGAGCAGAACCCTGAGATTTGGCATATAGGGCTTCTTCTCCAGACAGTAAACTGGTGTTTGTGTAATACTGTAATTTGTCTGTCACTCATGTTGCTAATTCTGTAGGAGCCAAACCCAAAATAAGGCATGTTTTACAGAATTTTTTCTTTTGTGTGATTCTGAGAAGTTTTATGGAGTCACATTGGTACCACAATGACTCTCCTTTGCAATCTGTGTTAGTCTTGAGTCCTAAACAGCCAAATTGAATGTGTTTGGAGCCTTAAAGTCTCTGCTTAGGATGTAGGCGGGTGCACATATGGAAAAAAAACCCACTTAACCCTAAAAAAATTCTAACAAAAGGTTTCTCAGCTGTTTTTTTGTAGTATTAGATGTCCGTAATAACATACTAAAAGTTTACCGAAATCTGACCACTAGAAAAGAAGCCACCAACACTAGGCAAAGCCATATGAGAAAGGATAAATAATAATAATAATAATAATAATAATAATAATTACTGAAGGGAAACTGTAAAGTGTCTGTGGTGCAAGGTGCTCATGCAGGAAGGCTCACTGGAACTGATCACAACTTTGTGGTCGTAAATGTAATAAATAATACGAGTGAAGCTAATAAAGTTCAATTCAATGTATGCATATATGACCTATATTAATGAGTTGGAAATTACGTCAATACATGGCCAAAATGAACAAATCTATTTGATCAAATAATCATCTAGTGATATTCTCAATAGCTTTAATGAATTCTTTGACCCAGAAAATGTAGATTTTGACACCAAGATTGGCCTTCTGAGTAGCTTGGAAGACATATTGGTTCTCATAGATTTTAATACACAATAAGGGAATGTCCCACTTACTCTTCTTTTAAAGGAAATCTAAAACAATGGCTGAAATCACATCAAAAGTGTGACCACTAACTGGACTTAAGACGACTTGAACATTACTTTTTATTGCATAGTTATATCCTGTATCTTACCTATGTACTTGCTGTCTTTTATATTTGTATTTATTTTTATTTTTTTTAGGGACTACGGATGCAAACTTGCAGCTTTGCTATAATCCGGCATATTTACAAAGATGTTTTTCGATGTTCATTAATGTGCACTGTCCCTATCCAAAAGTATTAAAAAAATAAATAAATATGGCTGCCATCTCCAATCCACAATCTTGATGAAGTGGCTCCTACCATAAAATTTTACCTTATGGTGATGGAGAGCATGTGGAAAAAATGTGGTGCTTTTGTCCGACGAGTTATTTAGCTCCGACTAGAAGGAGTAATGGTCAATTTAAAGACCTGGAGGTTTTGAAAGTTACTGGTAAATATGTGACACTGTTATACACAATAAAAAAAACCTTGCAACATGCTTGTTGTGTGCCTTGGAAGGTAGATTAAAGGGAGTGTGTCACAGCTGTTTTCAGCCCTTTGCCTCCAAATAAATAGCTCTTCCATACAGTCTGATCTTTTTTCACAAAATAGCCAAATTTGTAAATTTGGGAGCTGAATTATGTAAAACGGGGCTTTTCCTGGAGTCAAAAATTAAACTTTTAGCATGTTTTTAAGTACATCTGATACTACTGAGAAAACCTTTTGTTAGATTTTTTTTTTTTAGGGTTTAACCATATTTGCACCTGACTATTGGACTTTTCAGAACCTCTGCATCCAAACGGAGGCTGAGGAGAGTTGGTGGTGGTGGTGCAGCTGCCGTTCCCAGTGTAAACACAACAAGCTTTCCCCGTGGGTGTAGCTCATTTGAATTCCGCTCTAACTGAAGCACAATAACTAGACCGCAGCTTGAGCTCATGTAAAATAGTATCCAGCACAGTTACATGTGCCTGCCAATAAGGGAAGAAAAAAATAAAGTCCCGAACTGAATTCATAGACATGGTGTGCACATGAACAGACATTTCCTTCTACAAAAAGAGTTTAACAAACAAACAGCCAGGCGGTGTGTATTGAAAACTATTTCCAAAGCGTGATTATAAAGCCAAGCTAATATGTAATGTAGCACTCACTGGTAAAACAACGTATCATCCTCGTAAAACCTCTTTTATGCTCGCTTTACAAATAAAACATAGCATCTGTAATAAGATAAAAGATTAAATAATTATTATTTGATCATGAGAAATTGCCTTAATAACAGTTTTATAACACAATACAATAAATTAAAACAAAAAAAAACACTGAGGAGTGACCTCTCTCGGCTGTTAAAGTGAAGAGAAACTAGAAAGAAAAAAAAAAAGACAAATACTGTAAAAACAGGAATTGAAGAAGTGGTCATTTTGAAAGGCACTCATCTGCTAAAAGCCATGGATTCAGTGTGTGTTTTGTGTGTGTGTGTGTGTCGTGTCTGTGTGTGTTTAAACATGTATTAATATACCTGTGAGGAGTTTATGTCCTCACAAGGATAGAATGATTGCAAAAAAATCCTCCAGAATGAGGACAATTTGCCGGTCCTCGTTTTTTTTTTCTATTTACAGTTACTTTTTAGGGTTAAGGCTTAGGTTCAGGTTAAGGATTAAAACTAGGGTTACATTAGAATTAGGGAATGAATGGGAATCGTTGGAGGTCCTCACAAGTATAGAAATACAAACCTATGTGTGTCTTTGTTTCCCGGTTACTTCATTTCCATATTTGGAAAGGCGAGCACAGTGCATGCACAGTGTTGTGTAGTAGTAGTTGTCATAGTAGTACTAACTGACATCACTATTGATGTTTACAATTACCGACCTTTGAAGAGAGTAAAAACATAAAAACAACAAACGGGAAACCCCCCCAAAATCAATCCCGAAGGTTCATTCCAGTCTGTATTCCGTATTAAACTGTCTGAGTGTTTCTGGGGGGCTCGTGTCCGAGTCACGAGCCCACCAACACCTCCATGATGTGGTCCAGTTCTGTCAGATCGATTTTGAAAGGCTGATTGGCTGAAACCTGGGGGGCGGGGCCGCTGTACGGCGACGCCAGCGATTTGAGGAGGTCGTCCGCCGTCACCACGGGCGACAGTTTGGTGAGGCCGCCGCCACCAGCTGCGGCCGCGGCCACGCCCACGGCCCCCGCCGTCGTACAGGGGTCAAAGTCATACATGGACGTGTCGATGTCGGCGAACAGGACGTCGTCCAGCGCCAAGTCTGAGAGGAACCCCGAGGGCGAGGAGGAAGAAGAAGAAGAAGAAGAGGAAATGTCTACGAGGCCGACGGGGGCCAGAGCGTCCATCGGCCGGAGCTCGGCGCAGCGGGCGACTTCCGCCAGCAAGACGCCAGCTGCATCTTGTTTAGCACCCGCGGGCCGGCTGTCTCTGGGTGGGCCCGTGGGCGCCGGGGGGAGGGGCTGGGCGAGTGGCGTGGGCGCTGGGGAGGTAGTCACGGTCGTAGTATTAGCTGCTGCTGTCCTTGTTATGGCTGTGGGAGGGTCCAACTCCATGTCACTCAGAGCGGAGGGGAAACCGTCGCTGGACGAGGCGGGCGCGGGGACCCTGGGGGCCGCCTCGGGGCTCAGGAGCGCCGAAGGTAGCGGAGGAGGCTGCGCCGGCGGAGGCGACAGCGGAGGAGTGGGCGGGGATGGAGTACAAAAGGCCGAGTCTCCGCCGTCCTCCTCCAGTAGCGAGGCCGGAGTGAGGCAGGCCTCCACGCGGCCGGGGCCGACCGGGGACGCCTGGCCGTTGGGAGGCACCATCGGGTGGGGCGAAGGCGGCGGAACGATCACCGGCATCAGCAGCGCCGACGGCTGGGACGCCTGCGCCGCCGCCGACAACACGCCGAAGGACGGCGGCGCCTCGCGGTAGCCCTCGTCCATGGGGTCGTCGGGCGGCGGCGAGGGCGGCAGCAGCAGCGGCCGGAGGGAGCCTTCCTGCTTGAGTTCGTCCTGGATCCGCCGCAGCATGTTGTTGATGAGGACGCGGCGCTCCAGGCTGGGCTCGCCGAGCGGCCGCTGGCTGTACAGCTTCATCAGAGAGATGTTGAAGATGGTCTGGCGCTGCAGCGTGTACGACACCTTGGACAGACCCTCCGGACCGAGGCCTAGCCCCCCTCCCGCCACCGCCGCCTCCATCGTTTTGCCTTCCAGCCCCTCTTCATCCTCGTCCAGCTTCCGCTTCGCACCTTTACCGAACATATATCTGGAAAACACACAACCGGAGAGACAAGGAGTTAGAGAGTTCAGAGGTCAGTAACATAACAAGGCAACAGTTATTATTCTAAGGCCCTGCATGGTCAGATTTTGCATAAACATGTTTCCTGGTTGATCTGATCACAACTGGACAGCTCTATGTACAAGGTTCATACACTTTTTCATAAAATAAGCATAAAATGCTGGTTTTAAGATGAGATTACTCAAAACTGTACCTTGTTACAGCCTCAAAATAAGTGAAAAACACTAAATATAAGCAATTACATATTTTGTTTTCTTACTTTTAGCAAATTAAGTTGAAGATCATGAAATATATATATATATAGGAAAAACACTCAGTATTAGTGAAGAAAAGCTAAAAAGGTGTGTCTAAAAACAGATAAAACAGTAAATCTGAGGGAAATGATCTTGCTGCATAGACAGATAATTTCACTTGACAAGATTTCTTAAATTAAGATTATTAATCTAGAAATAAGCATGTTGAACGCTTAAAATAAGAAATTAACTCTTACACTTCGTAAACTTTTTCAGTGGTCAAATTCAAGCACTTTTCAAGGACTTTCAAGGTCAATTTTCAAGCTTTTCCAGGACCTTATAACGGTTATAAGGTGCATGTTTTAGATGAGTACTTACATGCTAAAAGGGGTAATTTCACTCAACCATACCAACTGCGATGTTTTTATTCTTTTAACAACCAAAAGTACAGTTTGCTAATCTCAATATTCAATTTATTATTTTTTTCATTGAACATGTGATTATCTATAGTCAGACTGCACGAGAAATACAGTAAGAATTTCAAGCATTTTCAAGCACTTTATCCAAAATCCAAGCACTTTTTGAAAACCTTGAAAATACAACATTTAAATGTAAGCATTTTCAAGGATTTCAAGCACCCGAATGAATGTATGTGGAGGTGTGATTACATTTGGTCATTTTGTGTCTTTTTTGTGTCTTTTTTAATAAATTTGTGTCTTTTTTAATAATTGTGTCTTTTTTGGCAATTCTGTGTTTTTTTGTCATTTTGTGTCTTTTGGTGGTCATTTTGTGTCTTTTTTAAGTCATTTAGTTTTTTTTTCTGTCATTTTGGGTTTTTTTTAAAGTAATTTTGTGTCTTTTTTTGGTCATTTTGATACTGCCTCCAGTGGCCCCCAGGTAATTTGAGTTTGAGACCCCTGATTTAAGCTGTCACATGACACAGAATGGTGTATCAAAAAAAGGACAGTGGTGAATATTTTGCGAAAACTCAAATCCAAGACTCATAAATAAGATTTATTATGACACTTCTGTAACAAATAAAGTGTTTTTCCTTACTTCTAAACTGGTAAAATGTCACATCATCTTCTGTTCCTTACACAGAAATACACCAACAATTCTGACACTGCACATTCTGACGTTTACACCTGGACATTGAGGGTTTTTTTGTACGTTGATTCAAATCCAAGCCAGTCGTCACACCACATCCCAGCTGACGGACACGCTGACTGATACATGCACCAGTGAAGTCTGCAGACTGAAACCCAGCAGCTTACCCGTCCGTGGTGATTGAAAAAGCTGCTTAAACGCAACAAGCTTACTGCAACAGGGGATTTTAAAAAAAACATACATTGAAACCAAGAGCAGCTGCAAAGGGAGCCTCACCGCTGCAGAGTGAAGCCCTGCACACACACACACACACACACACTTGTTATGTAATATCAGCGTTCCCTGCTGTACCAAAGGATCATAGGCCAGTTTTAAGCCCAACCCCCTCCACCATCCTCCCTCCCTCTTTCCCTCCATATTAGAATAGCACATTGAGTTACTTACACCGGTTTCAGACGGCCGGTGTGTTTGACCCGTTCATATAAGACAGCTGTCAATCTAGAGACGTAAACACTGTGCTGATAAACCTCACAATTACACTGATTATATCCAATAATTTACCAGATTTACCACGTTTTAGTTTCACTTCTATGTCCGTCCATATCTCTAATATATAGTCATGGAAACAATTATTATACCCTTGTTTTCTTCAGTTTCTTGTTCATTTTAATGCCTGGTACAACTAACTGTACATTTGTTTGGACAAATATAATGATAACAACAATTGATTTTGTTTATTATCAAGAATGTTTCCAAGACTGCAGATGTAAAAATGACTGAAGACACAAAATGACCAAAAATGACACAAAATTATCGAAATAGATTTTGTCTTGTCTTTTTTGGTCACTTTGTGTCTTTTAAAGTATTTTTTTTTCTGTCATTTTGAGCCTTTTTTTTAGTAATTGTGTGTCTTTTTTAGTAATTTTGTGTCTTTTTGTCATTTTTTTCGTTTTTGGGTCATTTTATGTCTTTTTTAAGTAATGTAGTGTTTTTTTTTATTTTGTGTCTTTTTTTGTCATTTTGTGTCTTTTTTGTCATTTTGTGGCTTTTTTAATTAATTTAGTTTTTTTTATGTCATTTTGTGTCATTTTTTGGTCATTTTGTGTCTTTTTCTGTCATTTTGTGTCTTTTTTTGTCATTTTGTGTCTTTTTAAGTAATTTAGTTTTTTTCTGTTGTTTTTTTTATTTTTATTTTTTTTGTAATTTTGTGTCTTTTTTGTGTCATTTTGATACCGATTAGATAAAAATGACATTTAAACGTCCCAACCATTTGAATCATTTCTGTCCCTGAATGCAACACCAGTTCACCGAAGCCAAGCAGTGTTTGTTTCGACCCGCGTCTGACCCTCATCAGGAAAAAAGGGTTGTGACCAAGGACCAGCTGATGCAGGCAGACCCCCCCCCTCCGACCTGTGACGGTCTGAATGGGGCATTAGTGATTGGGGGGGGTGGGGCAGGTTGGCGGGTGACAGACGTACAGTGGAAGAAAAAAAAACCCCACGGTGCATTCCCTAAACATGCAAATAATCCAATATCTGATCAGATCTCTGTATGGAACCAAAGTCTGTGATGGGCTCGCTACTGGAATAAAGAAAGTGAGAAAGAAAGGAAAGAGGAATCGCTGCAGTGTGTTTGACTCTAATCCAGGCTGACAGGCTCATGCAGCCAGTTGCTGTCTACACACACACACACAAATACACACTGCGCATGCGTCTCCTCACACACACATACACACACACACACATGCAACCACACACACAGGAAGTATGAGCTGCAGGCCCAGTCACCACGACTGGTTGGTTGCCATGACAAACAGAGTCAGCTGGGAATTCACCCAGAGAGATGACAAAGAATGGGATGGGGGGGGGGGGGGTGCTGGGGGACAGGAAGGAAGAGGCGGAAGGCGAGGAGGAGGAGGAGGAGGAGGAAGTAGAGGAGTAGGTGAGAGATTGGTCTGGGGAAGGTGGGAGAGGAGCGAGCACTCCACCGTCTGTTAAAACTACTGCTGACTAGGAACTCCTATTCTACTGCTTATCTTATTAATATCTTATTATGGCAGAACTGCGATAAGATGCACATGTATTTAGAGTTGTTCCGATTCCTCCACCAGTATCGGAAATTGTTGTGTCTTTTGTCATTTTGTGTCTTTTTTTTTGTCATTTTGTGTCTTTTTTTTGTCATTTTGTGTCTTTTTTTGGTCATTTTGAGTCTTTTTTATTTTTTTTTATTTTGTGTCTTTTTTTTTGTAATTTTGTGTCTTTTTTGGTCATTTTGTGTCTTTTTTTATAGTAATTTTGTGTCTTTTTTGGTCATTTTGAGTCTTTTTTTATCGTAATTTTGTGTCTTTTTTGGTCATTTTGTGTCTTTTTTTAAATTATTTTGTGTCTTTTTTGGTCATTTTGTGTCTTTTTTTATAGTAATTTTGTGTCTTTTTTGGTCATTTTGTGTCTTTTTTAAGATCATAACTCATATACAACAACTTCCTTACTTACTACTAATAAGCAATAATTCTGAGGTTATTGAGGGAAAACTCTTAGTTAATGTCTTACTGGTTGTATAATAAGGCCATGCAGAATAAGGCATTAATAACTACTTAATAATGACTAATTAAGAGCCAATCAATATGTTACTTATTTGCATGCTTAACATGCTATAATATATTTCTCCAAAGTGCAATATCTTTTGCCAAACTTGTTTTGTCCAATAAGAAAAAATTCTCAGTCTATTCATCTCACTTCAGTCTTTTTATTTCTCCACAATGAGAGTCAAACCCACAGACTGGCCAACAAAGTATTCAGTCAAACTGAACTCAACTGATATCAAACATGTTGGACGACAACAACTGCAGCATTTTATCAAACTTTCACAAACAGCAAGCTTCACTGCTCTCAATTTTTTTGAATGAAACAAAAAAAGCTGAACTTTGCAGCGTTATTTAAATAACTTCCCAACACATGATTTTCCTAAATGTGAGCCCTCTACGCCTCCGGAACGTTAAATATTGATACTTGGCGCCCATGAGTCAATATAATATTGGCTCTTTGAGTTGCAGGACAAATTATATATCAAAACGTGCAGTTTGATCGGGATCAGTGTGCTATTACTTTTCTCTACAGAATATGATTTTTTCAGGAAAAACTGCCCAAAATTTTGCATTGAAGTGAATGGGACGGCCGAAAAAAAAATAAGCAAAAAAGAACAATTGGAGATTTTTAAACGTCTACTTCTCCGGCATAATTTCACCTAGAGACTCCATTTAAACTTTAAACAGTAGACACAAGTCTTGTGTATCGGTGTATTAATCCACGTTTCGATAGGTCATATAGTTTTTTTATCAATCCCTGTTCAATGACCATGATCATTTTTGGAGAAATTCTGAGATTATAATGGGTGTGTATTGCACGGAATGTTCGTGTCACAGTGTGTGACGCAACACGCACCAACAGCCTCATTGGCTCCCATATTAAAAACGCAGGATTATTACTGTAGGAAAGCATATTTAACAGTTTTTTAGATCGCTCTAACAAAGCTATTTCTTCATTTTTCTTCACAAAAAAACATATGCAGACGTTCAGGAAGAACTCAGGACGCTCAAAGTGAAGTCGGATCAATGATAGGTATTATGGTTTTGCCAAAAATGCTTTCTGTTGGAGGCCAGAAATTCCAGTCTGTCCACCTCTGGCTGCTGTCACTGTTCGGCACATTCGACAGCTGCAGTTAATTCTGTTGATTGTTCTGCTCTGATTGCCTTTGATCCTTTGATGTGATTACAGTTACAGATACACACACACACACACCTCCAGATACACATGCTTCTCACACACACACACACACACACACACACACACACACACACGTAACTTTATGTGATTTTCGTTACACACACACACACACACACAAATGCGCGCACACACACACACACACATTTTGAGGT